>NW_025215524.1:0-21009 GCF_010389155.1 Erigeron canadensis | reverse complement strand
AAAAATAGCATTTTATTTTCTGAAAGTGATTACATAAACTTCTTGAAGAAAATTAAAAACTACTTTTTTTGAATATGATGCTATGAAACAAGAATTTCAAAATTATAGAGCAAATGTTGGTGAAGAAACGTGAGATGAATGCCTCTTCAGATTTTAAGTTATTGAAGGTCCAGTTTAAGCTAAACTGGCTCTCCAGTGACATCTGGAGAGCATGAGGAATTGTCCGAAATATTAGAAGTCCAGTTGCATTGTACAGGTTTGCAACTGATGACTTCCTCCAGTTGAGATCAAAGACTAGAATCTGAAGACCTTCCAGTTGAGTCAAAGACAACAAATGGAAGATAGAGATTGGCAATGGCAGCGAAGCCCAGTTGACAATCTACCAGATCAATCAACTGGAGAATCCTCCAGTGTAAATGCTCTTACAAAGCTTTACACTGATTACGAGGAGGACCTTTTACTCTACATCCTTTTAACCGGACAATGATATTGTCTTTGGATAAAGATACAAAGATGTAGAGTGGTTGAATAAGTAACCTTTTGTCTTACTTTATTTAACACACACAAAGGATTTAAACAATACTTTTGTGTGCTGTCAACCATATTTGTACGTCGAAGTTGAGATCCCCATGCTCAATCTTCGACTATAAATAGAGGTCCTTGCACAAGCTTTTCAACACTTTGCAAATACATATATTCTGCAATATTGGTGAACTTGTGCAATATTCTCTCAATCGCAAAAAGGAACATTTCACAACTCTAAGTGTTTCGATTGTTTAGGAGAATTTCCAAGTTTAGATCAATTGTAATTCATGGTTTGTTAGGATATTTACATTCTTGTATTATCTTGGTTCCGCAACAACCTTGTATTTTATTTAAACAAGTAATAAATAAAACACTTGAAAATTACATATTGTCTCACCAGTTTATATACTCGTCATTTATATTATTGCATGTTATTATTTCTGTCACCTTAATACTTAATTCCAGTTAACCTGGTACACCTCAATCTAAACTGGTCACATCCAGATTAATTGATCGTGTTGCAAAGTTCACTCACCATCGACATAGAGGTGTCTTCAGCACCCATCTAGTAATAGTTGGGACTTACAAGTGGTATCAGAGCAGGCAGGTTGAATTGTTTCAATTCTATAACCTAGGTCTGCTTCGATGGCTGCTGAAGGTGAGAATGGTTCTGGTCCAAATGAATCTAATCCTAATATTGCTACTCCTTTAAATACTAACCCTCCTCCTCCTCTTCAACTCCTGGAGCTAACCACGTTCATGTACATTACTCCAACTCTCCTGTTCCCAAATTCGATGGGAATGGTGAGACATTTGGTACATGGAAGGCTAGAATGCTCTTGCATTTTGGTGGGATAGAGAGGTATATGTTGAAAATCCTTAAGGATGGACCATATATTCCCATGTCCAGTGGTGTTAGCCCTCTTCTCGATCCCACTGGGAGAAGAGGCACCAGGGAGAAATCTGAAGAACATGGTCAGATGAGGATCGCAGATTGGTTGATCTTGACACCAAATTGAAAAACATGATCTTTTCTGCTATACCTGAGGAACTAATTCCTACCCTTGTGCTATTTTCTAGTGCAAAATCTATGTGGGATGAATTAGTTCTCCAGTTTGAAGGAGGAATGACACCATTGTCACTAGAAAGGTTGCTCTCAACAAGAAGTATGAATCCTTCTTTGCTCTTCCCAATGAAAGTTTGACTGGTACTTATACCAGATTTACTGGCCTAATTAATCAACTTAGAGGCTTGGGAGTGGAGAAGGATAAGGATATTCTTCTTGAAAAATTCTGTGATGTTTTGCCATCCAAATGGGCACACATGGTTCTTGTCTTAAGACAAGGAAAGACCTTGCATAGCCATACTCTTGCCTCTCTTTATGGAGCCTTCAGATTCACTGAAGATAATGATGCTGCAAGATTACTGGCTGAGCAAGATGCTTTAAACCATGCTCAGAGTTCCAAGGCTGCCAACTTTTCTGGGCAACCTTGTGCTGCTTTAATGTCTACTGAGAATGTCCAGTCACATTCTATGAAGGAAATGTTAAACAACTTTTTGAACTCTGGCCTAACCACTAATCTCAGTGATGGTTGTGAGGAAACTGACGATGATGATCTGGTTGCCATGATTGCTAAAACCTTTAATAGGTTTAAGCATAAATCTAATCGATTTAATGGGTCCAATAATGCTTCCAATTCAATCTCAATGGATAAGCTAATCTTACCTGCTATAATGTGGTAAGAAAGGCCATTTCATGAAGGAATGCAGATCTAGTCAGATGAACAACCAAACTGGTCCTATTGTCCCAAACTTTGTTAAAACTGATGATTATAAGGCCAAATACAAGAAACTTAAGGCCCAGATTGCTCTCATGTCCTTGAACAAAATAATGAGAAAGAAAAGAACAAGTGCATGATGGCTCAAACTGAAGGGAAATGGGAACTCTCTGATGATTCATCTGATGATGAAGAAGAGATTAGAGATATGTGTTTCATGGCATTGGAGAGTCAACAACCAGTGGTGAAGGATGATGTTGTATCTGGAAGATGGGTTGATATCATTTTAAAAAAGGTAAGGGATTATGATATCGAAATTGATTCAGAACTGAAACTGGATATTGCTGAATCATTGAATGATGACTTGTTATTTGTTGAAACCATGAGAACTGACTGTGAAAGATATTTAGAAACAGTTTTGGTTGAATTAAACAACATGAAAAGTCAAGTAAGTGATTTGCAAAGTGTCCAGTTGGCTCTTAAAGAGTCAGATTTGAAAAACGAGGCATTGGAAAGAGATAACCAAAAACTAAAATTTGATCTTGAAAAAGAACATATGGTTATTAACTCTTGGTTCAAGCATCTGGTAAAAATTATGACGCTTTTTCTAAAACCATTTATGCTCAAAAAACTGCCTGGAAATCTGGTGATCTTCAGATGGCAGCTGTTTTACCCACAATTCACCAATTGCCAGAATCTGTTAAAGTTGAAACACCTTATGATTCCTCTGGCACTATCAAATCTGAATCCACTAAGACCAACCCTATTGAGGTCAAAACTGGAGCCAAGAAGGCTAAAGCTCCAGTAAAAAGGAATCTGGTGACAATCCTTTACCTCATAAGTCAAGTGAGTCCTCAACTCTAAAGACTAAAACCCCCGTTGAGCCAAAGTCCAAAGGCCAGCAGCCTGATGAAAAGAACATTTTGTTAAAAATGGAGAATCAACTCCAAAATTTGTCAAGGCAGGTACAGAGTTGTACTGCCAGAATTAAAAATCTGGAAGGAGGTGCATTCTCCTCTGTTGAAAAACAAATGTCAAAACTCCTTCTCAAAAACAAAAGATGAAACAATCTGCTCAAAAAGGAGCAAACATTGAAAAGAAAAAGGAGGTCAATGTTCCACTAAAACCAATTGTCTTCACTCCGAAATTGGAGAGAACCCTCCAGTTTCCTCATCCAGTTCAACACCCAGTCAAGTACCTGGGACTTCTCAGAAGAAGTCCAGTGGACCCATCAAGAAAAGATGGGTTCACAAAAATAACTAATCAATTACTTGGGTGTGCAGGGCGATCGTAAGAAGAATATTTGGTATCTGGACAGCGCAGATGGCCGGACTATGACCGGATGTAAGCCCCTGCTGGAAGAATTCACTGTCTGCGATGGACCAGCGGTGACATTTGGTAATGATGGAAGTGGGAAAACTGAGGGATATGGTGTTGTTGACAATGGGCAGATTCAGTTCACTAAGGTTGCATTTGTTAATGGTTTGAAATATAACCTGATAAGTGTCAGTCAACTTTGTGATGATGGATATAGGGTACTGTTCGACATTGTTCAAGGCACTGTTTTTAACAAGGATTGGAAGGTAGTCATGATTGCACCAAGAAAAGGAATGTGTACATGATGAACATGGAGCCTGCTCCAAAAGAGCATTGTTTCTATGTCAAGGCTGATGAGGACACCAACTGGCTGTGGCATAAACGATTATCCATCTTAACTTCAAAAATATTAACAAGTTGTCAAGAAAGCAACTGGTTGATGGGATACCCTGTTTTCCTTTAAAAAGGAGAAGCCATGTCCAGGGTGTGAAATGGGCAAAAAGAAAAGAGCCAGTTTTAAGACCAGGCAGAATTTCAGCATCACTGAACCTCTTCACATGCTTCATATGGATCTTTTTGGTCCAGTGAATGTTCAAACTAAAGCTGGTAAGAGATACACTTTAGTTGTGGTCGATGAATACACCAGATTTTGTTGGGTGATATTTATCAGATCAAAGAGTGATGCATCTGGTGAAATTATCTCTCTCATCAAGCGAATTGAGCTCAAGTATACCAAGAAAGTGTGTCAGTTGCGAAGTGATAACGGTACAATTCATGAATAAAGAATTGGAGACATTTTGCACTGACACTGGCATTTCTCAAAACTTTTCGTCAGCTCGTTCTCCAGAACAAAATGGTGTGGTTGAAAGGAAGAATCGCACATTGATTGAAGCTGCCAGAAGTATGTTATCTGAATCTGGTCTTCCCACCTGTTTTGGGCTGAAGCTGTGGCAACTGCATGTCACACCCAAAACCGGTCAGTTTATGTCAAGAGACACAAGAAGACTGCCTATGAAGTCCTCAGGAATCGTAAACCAAATATTGGATACTTCCATGTATTTGGTTGTCCAGTTTACATTTTAAATGATTCCAGTCAGTTGGGAAATTTGATGCAAAAGCTGACGAAGGTGTCTTTGTGGGGTATTCAAATATTAGAAAAGCCTATAGAGTTTATAATTATAGACTCCAAAAGGTACATGAGACAATTCATGTCACGTTCGATGAATCAAATGAAGCAATCAACAAAAGACCAACCCTTGATTTATCTTCAGTTGTCCCAGTTGATTTTGGTGTATCTGATCAGGTTCATCAATCAGATAGTGCACCAGAAAATGTTTCCAGACATCAAGTTTTGGAACCAGTAATGGAAAAGAAGATCGTGTGTGACCTCATTTTATCCTTCTATCAGTTTTAACCTACCTGAAAAACTGGTAATTGGATCTGATGTGCGTGCCACAACAACATCAGAACCAGTTCAAGCTTCTCCAGTTCTTCAAGATATACCTTTGTTTGAAGATAATCATGTCAACTCTTCAGTTGACACTGATGATGAAGTTGAGATAGTTTGGACTGATCCTCCTCTAGTTGCTGCATCTGTTGGAGATCGTCATGTGTCTTGCACTGATGTTGTATTATACCAACCTAGTCAATACACTAAATGGACTGCTGCTCATCCCATTGAGCAGATTATTGGCAATCCAGATAGTGGGGTTCAGACTAGAAGAGCCACAAGTGATCAATGCTTGAACGTCACCTTCTTATCACTGATTGAACCGAAGAAGATTGACGAGGCTATGGCAGATCCAAGCTGGGTTGAAGCTATGCAAGAAGAACTCAACCAGTTCAAAAGGAACAACGTTTGGGAGCTTGTTCCTTGTCCTCCAGGGTTAAAGAGAGAACCCATTGGAACGAGGTGGGTCTTCCGGAACAAGATGGATGAAGATGGCAACGTTATCAGGAACAAAGCTAGATTAGTTGCCAAGGGTTATTGTCAACCAGAAGGTGTTGATTTCGATGAAACTTTTGCTCCAGTTGCAAGACTTGAAGCCATCAGAATTTTCTTGGCTTATGCTGCTCACTTGCAATTCAAGGTTTTCCAGATGGATGTAAAAAGTGCGTTTCTAAATGGCACATTGGAAGAAGAAGTGTATGTTACGCAGACTCCAGGCTTCATAAATGAAAAGCATCCACATTGGGTATATAGACTAAACAAAGCTTTATATGGTCTTCGACAAGCCCCAAGAGCCTGGTATGATACTCTAACTAAACATCTTCTCAAAAATGGTTTTCAAAGAGGTGCAATAGATAATACCTTGTTCATTCTGAAAGAAAAAGGCAATATCTTGTTGGTACAAATTTATGTTGATGATATTATATTTGGGTCAACTGATGATGGAATGTGTAAAAGGTTTTCGAAATTATGTCTCAAGAATATGAGATGAGTTTAATGGGTGAATTAACATTTTTCTTAGGTTTACAAATCAAACAAACCATGGATGGTATTTTTATTAACCAAGAAAAATATGTCAAAGATTTGTTGAGAAAATACAAATTTGATTCAGTCCCATCAAAAACCACACCTATTTCAGCTCCATTAAATTTGGACTCTGACCCAAATGGAAAATCAGTGGATCAAAAAGAATATCGTGGAATGGTTGGTTCACTGATGTATTTAACTGCCAGTCGACCAGATATAATGTGTGCAACATGTTTATGTGACAGATTTCAGGCAAATCCAAAAGAATCACACTTGCATGCTGTTAAACGCATTTTTAGGTACCTGAAAGGGTGCCCTAGCCTTGGTCTTTGGTATCCCAAAGGCTCAGGGTTAGATCTAATGGGTTATTCAGATTCAGATCATGCAGGTTGTAAGATTGATAGAAAATCCACAACTGGTGGATGCCATTTCCTAGGGGGAAAACTGGTGAGTTGGACCAGTAAGAAGCAGACTTCGGTCTCAATGTCTACTGCTGAGGCAGAATACATTTCTGCGGCCAGTTGCTGTACCCAGATTCTCTGGATCAAAAACCAGTTACTCGATTATGGCATGAAATTCACAAGAACCCCAATCTTTTGTGACAACACTAGTGCTATTGCTATATCTCACAACCCAGTGATGCACTCAAAGACAAAGCATATTGATATCAGGTATCACTTCATTCGTGATCATGTTATGAAAGGAGATATTGAAATACATTTCATCCCCACTGATAAACAGTTAGTTGATGTTTTTACAAAACCTCTTGATGAAAAGACTTTTAAACATCTCATCAGTGAACTGGGTATGTTAAATCCTCATTAAACTGAAGAGTCCCTTCAGTTGAGGATGGTCCAGGTGATCCTTGATTGGTTGGGGATTGAACGCCTTGATGTACTCAAAGACTAGTCACTGATCAAATGGATCACATTTTTAGGGGGAAAAAGACTCAAAATATTTTTCAAATAAATTATTGAAAAATACAACTGAAGGTCATCAGTTGAAACTGGCATCTAAATTTTCTTTTGGTTGCCAGTTTGGTCTTGTCTCAAAATGGTGGTCAGCCAGATTTCATAACGTTGTGTTTTACTTGGTGGATACTTGTGACACGTGATGTTACTCGAGTGCTAACCTCGCACTCACGAACGTCACCTGACATGTCTTACGTGTCAAGACTTTTGCTGAAATGTACTGCACTTTTTATGGGTATTGGTGAAGTTAGTGGGAGAGTGGGAATACCAGCCGTCGTAGCATTAAATGCTTGATGGGAAGTATTAAATATTTTTGAATTCTCAAAATTTTGGAAAATAACTCTTTACAAATTATTTCAAATTTTTGGAGACTAACATATCTTTTCGTATATATTTTGGCAATATTTTACTACCTATATATACCCCCACCAATTTTTCGTCTCATTTACTTCTCTCAAAATTCCTTCATTTACTCTTTCAATCATTCACAATTCGAGATCCTTTTCTCTCTTTCTTCTTTAAGTCCAAAACCCTAAATCAAAATTCACAAATGGCTCCTAAATCTTCTTCTTCTTCATCTCGTTCTCGTGATGTGAATCTACTCACTGCTGAGTACATTCCATCACAAAATGTTATTCGTGCCACTGGTGCTCCCAGAAGTTCTAAACTTATTAAATTAAATCCGAATAATCCAATGGCATCTCTTCAAGGGCTCCAGGCCGTTGACTCTCTTATAGGGAGAATCCACACAAGCTATTTCATGACTACTTGTGTGAATTCTGGTACACTGCCTCTCTTTCTGAGGACTGCTCATCCATCTCCTTTTCTCTAAAGGATGGGTCAGTCCCGTGTACCATCACCACTGAAACATTGAGGGAAGCCCTTAACCTCAATTACTGGAGACAAAATGAAAATCCAGTGGTGATTTCCTCCAATATTAATTTCCGCCAGGTCTTCCTTGATATGGGAAATAAGGAGATGGTGGAGGGGGATGTGTTGAAGACCAAGGGGTCTATTACAATGAAAGGGCTTTCACCATCCTGGAAGTTCTTTATGGTTCACTTGGTGGAGAGTTTGGGAGGGAGTTCTAGTGGATTGGACCAGATAAACTCCTTTCAGGCAGAGATGGCTTACTGCCTTTGGAATGGACTGAGGGTGGACTTTGCAGGGATTTTGTTCAGAAGCCTGGTATTCAAGTTGAAGGGGAACAGGGGTCCTTGTGTTCCCTTTTCAAGATTCCTGTCCCTTTGTTTCATTCAGATTCTGGGTAGGGAAGAGTACAACAACACACAATCCTTGTTCTCTATGCCAGAACTGTTAAGGAATCTGGACAACCTGGTGTCCACTTCTGATGAAGTCCAGATGTCCCCGAGAATGATTTTTGCATTCTCTAAAACTGATGCACCACAATCTGGTGAATCAGAAAGGCAACTGGGCGGGCCTCAAAATAATGAGGGACCCACGGTTCGTCTACTGAAGTAATAACTGTGGCAGAAGCAGGAGTCCAGGCAGTTCCTAAAGCAAGAAGATCCTCTAAAAGCAGGAGATCAAGATCTGGACTTGCTGCACCTGACCAGTCACGATCTGTGATAGTGGTCTCTGAAGCCGCTGCCGGTGATATTGCAACTGAGGATAGAGTAGTTGTGGTTGAGGCACCAGTCACCTCTGTCCAGGGAGAAGATGCTTCGGCAACGGATCCTCAAACTGATGATACCATTGAGGCAACTCAAACTGGTCATCAGGAGTCTGAACATCAAGTTCAGCCACCCCCAACATTTATGGATCTTGGCATAAATGAGGGTGTGTTTCAGCTTGAGTCTTCGGACTCATCTGAGACAGAATCTGACCAGGAGATGGCTGATGCAACTGTACTTGATCAGCTCCCTTCTCTCCTTGGTCAACCCCAAGAACCACATGTTTCAGTTTCCCCAACTCATGTACAAAGCTTAGAAATACCTCCAATATTCACCTCTCGCCAATCACCTTCTTCTGTGGGTGTGCCTAGAAATAGACACATCCTAACCCCACCGTCGCCGTCGTTCACACCTGAGCATTCTCAGCATGAACGACACATTGAATCTCTTCCCTTCATTTCTACAACCCCTCCTCTTCTATCAACTGATGCTACCGCAACTGGAGAACCAAATATTGTCATACCTCGTCCAGTTGCACCTGTAGCTTTTTCGGCTGGTCCAGTGACACCTTCTCCTCCGTCATTGGACAGCCAATTCGTGTCTTTCCAAGCCGATCTCTCGAACCTTCTCGCGAGGGTGGAAGAGATTCAATCTCAAGAGATCAATCATCTTTGGAGGACAGTTCGCATGCTTTGTGGAGTCTTCAAAGAGTGCAAGACAATGCAATCATGGCAGCCTCTAGATCGCCTGCCCTCTAGTCATGCCGATTTTGAAGCCATCAGGCAGGGACTAGATGCTGCCAAGGGGGAAAAGTCGGTACATGCCCCTCACACTCTTGTGAAGACTTCAAGTAAAGGGAAGGAGATTGTGGTAGCTACCAGTACTGAGGCTGGTGAGCAAGGGTTTGAGGTGTTTGATGATGTGGTGGTAGGGAGTGTTGATAAGGGAAAGGCCATTGCTGATGAATCTATGGAACCGGCCACCGATGCACCAATGTTGGAAACTGGCAATGTCGATTTGTTGCCTCTAGTTACTGAAAGCGAGAGTCAGAAGTTAGCAAGAGTGGGATACCTGGTCAAGGAAAGGAAGAAACAAATGAAGGTGAACCAATTCGAATCAAGAAGAAATCTTCCAACCCCTCTTGTTGATATCACTGATGCTCAACTCCTTGGCTTGACACTTGTTGAATACAAGAAGATCAAAGAAGATCCAAGAATAGTCAATGCACTGAAGGAGATGCTTGAAGTTGAACTGGACAAACACTACCAGGATGATGAGGCTGAACTGGATGCTAAGTGTTTGAATGTATCGGTGGAAAAGGCCAGAGAGATTAGGTCTGAAGGGATTCTCAAGAGGACTGAGCAGGTAAAGAAGGAGGTCACCAAAGTATTGAATCCACCCAAGTCCAAAGGGAGAAAACAAAAAGCCTTGCCAAGAGATGCAAATCTGAGGACTTGGGTAGAACCATCTGAACCCACAACTGATGATATTCGAGCTGCTACACAAAAGCTGAGCACGAGCAAAATCAAACTGACAAATGAATCTGAAGCTCGCACATATTTGTCAGATGTACAGCGTCGAAGGCACAATAGAGGCAGGATTACTGATGTTAAGGTTTCAATCAAGCCTGGTGCAAGCATTTTGTTGTTGAGGTACAATACTTTGGTGGGCCTAAAAGGACAACTGAGAACCCGGATGTCCATCAGTATGGTCATTCCGAACATGTTGAAATGTTGAGGTTGCTGGAGGGGAGACAGAGGAAGAACAAAGTTGAAAGAGGCTGGGAGTACGTATTGCAAAATCTTATCAAGTTCAAGGAAAACATTGAAGAAAGATTAGGCCTTGATCCTGAGGATACTCAGCCAATTTCATCAGTCTAAAAAAGAAGGAAAACTGGCGAAGGGCCATCTGTTTAAGTTTTCTTTCTAACTATCTGCTTGTAATTTTGTATACCTTCTTGTAACTTATTTGTAAATTATGTGTATATACAAGTTGCCAGATTGTAACTCACAAGTAAGATATCTGATAGGATCTACAAGCTTTTAAAACAAAATCCAAGACATTTGATGATCTATAAAAATGTCTTGGAAACTCAATAGGTTTTATCAAACTCAAGTACTTCAAACTTAAACTTGTATAGAAACAAGTTTGAAATCACTTGACAATATTTCAGGACAATTAGGGGGAATTTGTTAGGTCCAGTTTAAGCTAAACTGGAGCTCTCCAGTGACATCTGGAGAGCATGAGGAATTGTCCGAAATATTAGAAGTCCAGTTGCATTGTACAGGTTCAGCAACTGATGACTTCCTCCAGTTGAGATCAGAAGACTAGAATCTGAAGACCTTCCAGTTGGAGTCAAAGACAACAAATGGAAGATAGAGATTGGCAATGGCAGCGAAGCCCAGTTGACAATCTACCAGATCAATCAACTGGAGAACCCTCCAGTGTAAATACTCTTACAAAGCTTTACACTGATTACGAGGAGGACCTTTTTACTCTACATCCTTTTAACCGGACAATGATATTGTCTTTGGATAAAGATACAAAGATGTAGAGTGGTTGAATAAAGTAACCTTTTGTCTTACTTTATTTAACACACACAAAGGATTATTTAAACAATACTTTTGTGTGCTGTCAACCATATTTGTACGTCGAAGTTGAGATCCCCATGCTCAATCTTCGACTATAAATAGAGGTCCTTGCACAAGCATTTTCAATAACTTTGCAAATACATATATTCTGCAATATTGGTGAACTTGTGCAATATTCTCTCAATCGCAAAAAGGAACATTTCACAACTCTAAGTGTTTCGATTGTTTAGGAGAATTTCCAAGTTTAGATCAATTGTAATTCATGGGTTGTTAGGATATTTACATTCTTGTATTATCTTGGTTCCGCAACAACCTTGTATTTTATTTAAACAAGTAATAAATAAAATACACTTGAAAATTACATATTGTCTCACCAGTTTATATACTCATCATTTGTATTATTGCATGTATTATTATTCTGTCACCTTAATACTTAATTCCAGTTAACCTGGTACACGATCAATCCAAACTGGTCACATCCAGATTAGTTGATCGTGTTGCAAAGTTCACTTACCATCGACATAGAGGTGTCTTCAGCACCCATCTAGTAATAGTTGGGACTTACAGTTGTACAAAGTTGAAGAAAATCCTCTCTTGGATTTCACTGCCTATTTCAATAAATCAAAAATTGATAGATCGGAACTTCTTCTTGGGTTGGGATTTGAGAATATCACTCCATTGCAAAAAGCCAAAGACAAAATTGAACCCTTGTATGATGAAAAGTTTTTGAGACTTGGTATGGTTCAACAATTCATTCGTCCATTGGATGACGAATTTGAGACTGATGAAGTTGAGAAAATTCAAAACAATAAATTTTTGGTTAATTATGATGCCATCAATACTTCTTACGAAACGAAAAAGTCATCAAATTTTGAATTAGAAGAAATTGCGTCTAATTTTCAAAACCAAGAATCTGTCGTTTCCCCACCTAAACCAACTAAATTGTATGTTCCATCCACAATTTTGGAAAAACAAATAGAAGGTTTACAACAAAAGGTGGAATCTCAACAAAACCTTATCAATAATCTACAGTCTGAAAGTCCGAATTCGAAGAATGAATCAGTTGTTGTGGATATCAAGAAAGTTTGTGTGAATGTTTCTACTCAAACTGAACTAAATCCCTTAGTAGACCATTTCACTCAAACTATCTGTGATTCATCTACAAATTCATCCACCCAGACCGTGACTGATTGTTTTGCTTGTACTTATCAAACTACTGCTACTTCCATAGCTGCAAATTATGTGCAATCTGATTTATCTGATGAAGATCTTGCGCATAACTTAGTTTTGATAGGGTACTTTTATCGGTTTTTCACATGCGAAAATGTTGATGAGCTAGTTGTTCACCCTAAGCCTAATGCTAGTATAGGTGTTGAGACTTCTACTCAATTCTCTTGTGAAACCAAAGATGTGTCAGTTCAAGTTGACATTATTCCTGAGACTAACTGTGATGTGATGTTGGACAACAAGATTACTGATTTTTCTAAATTTTCAAAAGAATTCACCAAAGATGATTTTGATAAAATCATGGAGTGAGAATATGTTTTTGACTCAGAAACTAAGAAAAAGATTGAATCTATCAAAATCAAAGCTGCAATAAAAGAGGAATCTCAAAAACCAAAATCATTGTCCAAAGCTCCAACGTCATATTACTTCAAGGAACGAGTTAAACCCAAACTCGTCAAAATTGAACAAAAGACCCCCACCCCTCCAAATTATGTCAAACATGTCAAGAAGAAACAAGCTGAGACCTCACCAAGACCAAGGTATCACAAAGTGAAACTTCCAAAAGACAATACCAATGCTTCTTCGTCTAACTCTCAATCTAGTTCATTACCTAAGGTGTCTAAGTCTAGCTCAGTGTTGCTAAATAAGGACACATCGAATGGTTCAACTAGATATAGGGATAGATATGGATAGTTTTCACATGACAAACCTAAGAAGCAAGAAGTTTCCTCAACCCCAAAAGAGACCAAAAAGATGAAAATGTTTAAAACCCCTCATTCCAATCTTCTTAGTGTCAATTTCAACAGGTGGAAAGACCAATTGGGTTCCTAAGATCAGTATTAAGCAAGTGTCTGTTGAGGAAAAGAAGAAAAGGAGGAGGAGAAAGAATGGTTGGAAAAGAAAGAAAAGAGTTTCTGTTGGTTTAAACAATTCATCTTTAGTAAACAATGTTAACAATTCCAAGGCCATGCCTTGTGAGGCTGTAAACAATATTAATTCTCGTGCTTGTTTGAATGCTGTTAAACATGTTACTTTCAATTCAAATGTGAATGTGCGTACCTTTTATACGAATTTGCTTATTGATGGTGTGCTTGTTAATGCTCGTATTGATTCTAAAGCATGTTTGTATGCAATTCCTAAGTTATACCCCCTGCCTATATTAACTAACCACAAAGGACCCGTCTTTAAGTGGGTACCTAAAGTCGATTAAAATCTTTGATTGCAGAAAATAACCATCTGTGTATGGATCTCGATTCCGGGTGTTCAAAGCACATGACTGGCAATAAATCATTGCTCAAGAACTTTGTTGAAAGGTTCATGGGAACTGTTCGTTTCGGAAACACCAACTTCACTCCTATTCTAGGTTATGGAGATATTGAAAGAAACGGAATTGTCATTAAGAAAGTTCATTATGTTAAAGGTTTGAGTCATAATCTGTTTAGTGTTGGACAATTCTGTGACAACAATCCTCAAGTTCTTTTTCGACAATCCCTTTGCAAAGTCCAAACTCTAGATGGAGTTGATATCCTCTGCGGAGATCGTGGTGATAACCTTTTTACGGTTAATCTTGATGATAACCAACCAACTGATAACATCTGTCTTGTTTCAAAAGCTACTTCGAAGAATTCTTGGTTGTGGCATAGAAGGCTTTCTCACTTAAATTATCAAACCATTAATGCTTTAGTCAACAAGCAGCTTGTGGAAGACTTGCCTGACTACAAGTATGAAAGTGAGCATGTCTGTCCTTCTTGTGCAGTTGGGAAGATCAAAAGAACTTCTCATAAACCAAAGAAAATTCCACACACTTTGGCACCTCTTCATTTGCTTCACATGGATCTTTGTGGACCTATGAAAGTACAAAGTCGAAACGGGAAGAGATACATTCTGGTTATCGTTGATGATTTTTCAAGATATACTTGGGTAAAGTTTCTTGTATCAAAAGATGAAACTACTCAAATTTTGATCGATTTCATCACCTCCACCCAAGTAAATCTTCAACTTCCAGTCTGTTACATCCGTTCAGATAACGGTACTGAGTTCAAAAATGTCGTCTTCAATGAATTTTGCAAATCAAAAGGCATTACTCACCAATTCTCTACTGCCCGCACCCCACAACAAAATGGTATCGTTGAAAGGAGAAACCGAACGCTGGTGGAAGCAGCAAGGACAATGCTTGCTTATTCCAAGTTACCATCGAACATGTGGGCTGAAGCTGTTGACACAGCCTGTCACACTCAGAATCGGTCCATTATCAATCAGCGTCATGAGAAGACTCCTTATGAGGTTATTAACAAACGCAAACCCAACATCAATTACTTCCATATTTTTGGGTGTGTCTGTTATACCTTGAATGATCGGGAAAATGTTGGAAAGTTTGAAAAAAAGGTGACGAAAGTTACTTTGTTGGTTACTCAAAGACATCGATTGCCTATTGCATCTTCAATCGCCGAACAAACACAATTCAAGAAACCATGAATGTTTAGTTTGATGAGATGTCTGGCATGATTTTTGAACAAGAAAGTTTGCTACCAACAATTAGTGATCCAAGTACTTCAAGTGCTTCCTCAAGGACATCTACCTTAGCTTCCAAGTTCAAGAAGTATCCTACTCCAACAAGTGAAGAACTAGATATTCATTTCGAAGAGTTCTACAATTCAAAACCGATTCAAGCAAAGTAACCTCAAGTCATCAATGAACCAATTCCGAACAATGATTCCTTTTAAACAAATGAACCAGTTCCTGACAAAAATCATGAACCATCTTCAAATTCTTCAGAGCAAGAAGAATCATCTTCAAGTGATATTTATTCTCAAAAGAATGATCAAGAACAACCTTCTCAGATTACCCAGACAACAAACCCATCAAATACTCCAACTGTGTATGTGCCACTGGATTTTGATCATCCAGATTTTAAGGAAAGAGTTCTTTCGAGTTATGATTCCATTTCTCAACAGAACTCAGGCTTTAATAATGATGATGTTGATATTCATCAACAAGATCTTTTTCCTCATGACAACAAATGGTCATGTATGATCAGAGATCATCCTACAGAGCAGATAATTGGAGATCCACAAGCTGGTGTTACTACCCGTACTTCAATCAATGAGTGTCTTGTTGCACTTTCACTGAGTAACATCGAACTCAAAACAATCTTTGAAGCTCTTAGTGATCTAGAGTGGGTTAAAGCGATGCAAAATGAACTAGCTCAGTTTGAAAGGCTGAAGGTATGGAGGTTGGTTCCAAATCCAAGGAAAGAAGAACCAATTGGCACCAAGTGGATTTTCAAGAATAAGAAGGATGAAAATGGAGTTGTAGTAAGAAACAAAGCTCGATTAGTTGCGAAGGGTTATTGCCAACAACCTGGTGTAGACTTCGACGAAACTTTCGCTCCTATTGTAAGAATGGAGGCCATTCGCATATTCTTAGCTTATGTTGCATTCAGAAATTTCACAGTGTTTCAAATGGATGTAAAGACAGCGTTCTTGAATGGTGAGCTCAAAGAAGAGGTTTACGTGGAGCAACCTGAAGGTTTTGTTGATTCTCAAAGACCAAATCATGTCTACAGGTTAGACAAGGCTCTCTATGGTTTGAAGCAAGCACCTCGGGCATGGTATGATTCCTTAACTACTTTCTTACTTAAAGGAGGCTTTACCAAAGGCACTATTGACCCTACCTTGTTTATTCGTAAGCAAGGTAAGCATGTTTTACTTGTCCAAATATATGTTGATGACATTATTTTTGGGTCAACCACTCAAACTTTTTGCCGAAACTTTTCATCTCTAATGGTCAATCATTTTGAAATGAGCATAATTGGGGAAATGAACTACTTTTTGGGTCTACAAATCAAACAATTACCAACTGGTATTTTTATATCACAAGGTAAGTACATTAAAGATATGTTGAAAAAGTTTGATATGACTTCATGTTCTTTAATTTCAACCCCAATGGCTGCTCGTAGAAACATTAATGCTGATAAAAATGGGAAACCATTTGACCAGAAGAGATATAGAAGTATGATTGGTTCATTATTGTACCTTACAGCATCTCGCCCAGATATAATGTTTGCAACATGTATGTGCGCTAGGTATCAAGCTGCTCCGACTGATTTACATTACCAAGCAATGAAACGAATTTTTCGTTATCTGAAGGGTACACCCAATCTTGGTCTCTGGTATCCAAGGGATACTGGATTCAATTTAACTGCCTATTCAGATGCAGATCATGCAGGTTGTAAGCTTGATCGCAAGAGCACATCTGGTACTTTACAATTCTTAGGTGATAAGATTGTAAGTTGGTCATCCAAGAAGCAAAACTGTGTGTCACTATCAACTACTGAAGCTGAATATGTGGCTGCGGCTAGTTGTTGTGCTCAAGTGTTATGGATGAAAAAACACAACTTACCGATTATGGTCTGAATTATGACTGCGTCCCTATCTATTGTGATTCGCAAAGTGCCATTGCAATTGCTGTCAACTCAGTAAACCACTCTCGTTCAAAGCACATTGATGTTAGATATCATTTTCTCAAAGATCACATTGAGAAAGGTGACATTGAGCTCTACTTCGTGGGAACTGACTACCAACTCGCTGATTTGTTCACTAAACCACTGGATGAAAAGAGGTTTAACTTTCTAATCTCTAAACTTGGTATGTTGAATTTTGATCCTTGAATCACTTTACCATTGAAGGAATTCTGGATACATTTTTCAAAAAAGTAAAAACTGAAAAGATAAAATCAAATACAAAAGTAAAAAAAAAATTTCAAAAAGAAACAAAAATTTTTTTTGTGGCTTGCATATATCCAGTATGCAACCCGTTCTTCATTGAGCTATTTATTTCAAAATGGCTTATGCATACTCTGTGCATAACCCGTTCTTATTTGAAATTATTTATATTTCAAAGTTGGTATAAAATGTGTTGTTATACATATAGATTGATATAAGATAACGCGGAATTGAACGCCTTTGTGTACTTCTAAGTGGTCTTATATGAATATGTATGTGTAATGGCAGTTTTTCATTTGATTAAAATTGCAAACAATTCTCTTCAAGAATCTTGATTTTGTTGCAAACATATTCAAAATTTTCAAATGGAATTTCGTTTCAAAAACTCTCATCTGTTGATATGAGAAGCAAAGGATTGAACGCCTTTGTGTACTCCCGAGTTGTCTCATCTTGAACAATTGATTGAGTCAAATCAATATGGTTTTTGTGAAATTCATTTTTGCTCCACCTTTCTATGAAAACATTTTGATATATCTCTGCATAGATTAAGGGGGAGTTTGTGATTTCAAATCTCTGTCAAACTTCAAATGTGTTTTTAAATCATTTTTTTTTTCACATTTGATGATTTTCAAAAGATTTTCTCCAAAGGAAGTTCGGTGTTTAGTTTGCACATGAGCGACTAGGTTTTCTCAAAATTTACTCCATGGACTTCATCCTCGCCGATGAGTTCTAACCCCAGAGTATTCACTTTTTTCCTTAGATAGTGAGGGTGTTTTGAGTGATGATGATTTCGTGCAACTAGGATGGAGGGAGTAAAGTCGAAAAGTGAGAGGTTATGGTGACATGTTATGAGAAAAGGGTTAAAAGAATTGATACCCTTCTCTAAAATTCTCAAATCGCCGGGTAAAACACATTTCTATCGGATGTTATTTGTTGATATCTCGATATTGAAGAAGCCTTCATGGACCCAGTGAAGCGATGCACATCTTTACCTAACCACTCAAGTGTTTCTTAACAAATGCTTGTTTTATTTCTCACGGAGATTTTCTCATTTCTATTGACTCTTCTTTTGGAAGATGTTGATATTGAAAAAGGGTGACACTCTGCTCCAGTCCCCGACTTCATTTGATCACTTCGTGTCTAGAGCTATCTTGATTGATCATTGATTTGATCATTCTTCATTCTTTAGGACACATTTGCGTCATATCTTTGTGATATAAATGCTTATCTTTGTGATATAGCCAGAACATTTGTAGTGATATCTTAATTGATATTTCACGATGATCAAATGGAAATCCTACCATTGCTAACATCACTTCCAGCTTTGAAAGTAGGTTTCATAATTACCTTTATGTGATTATTGAATTACCAAGAAGTCTATTGTGACCTTGGAGTTTTTCAGAAAAAGTCTTTAAGGATAGTAGAACATGGTTATCGAACGCTTAGGTGACACTGACCATGGTTTACATTCTTTGAAGCATTCTTGAGATTGAAAAGCCAAAAGACCGAACTATGTTAGAGTTGTGCTTTGTGCATTTCTCAATGATACATAGGAAATCCGATAAATGGTATACATTTCTTTCGGTTATTTCATTAATCCTTTCAATTTTTGCAAATGTAAACGGATCATGCTTATCCGGTTTTCATTTCTCATCACCCCAACACAGAAAACACCAACACCATGCTAAAATGTTTATCCCAAAAACTTCAATCTTACATTTTAGTCACCCATAGGAACAATTGGGTTTGTTTATTTGGTTAGATTGATGTTTTGATGGTTGATAATTCTCCATGTGCATAATGTCTAGATTTTAGACATGATTATTTCTTTTAACATTCGAATCAATCAATGTTTGCATAATGACATTGGTTCCCATCTTTGTCATTATGAGGGGGAGAAAATAGTATGATTGATTATTGATTAGGAGAAGAAATTAGAATGATTGATAAGGACAAGGAGAAAAGTTTGTGTTTAGTTGTTTCAAGTTTTCTTGATTTGCTTTCCGAGATACTATCATTCAGCTTCTTGTTGGAAGTTTTCAAGTTTATTTGGAGTTCTTTTATCTCAAATTTCATTTGTGACATCAACTCATCATTCTTCTTCAAAGTTTGTTTGTCAATTTCATTCCAAACTGCAAGGGTTCCAAATTCAACTTGAAGATTATTCATCTCGAAAGAAAAGGATATACATTCAAGATGTAACAAGAGACTTTTGAAAAATCGAAGAGACTGTGATTACTCATGAATTGAGGGGGAGCATGATTACTTCATAAGAGACTTTTCAAAACCTCATTCAAATATTTACTCTCAAAAGTGCTTAAGATGATGTGACAAAGATCAAAGCTTCAAAGGACAAAAGATTGAAGATTCAAGACAAAGAAGAAAGCTTCAAAAGAGTCTTCATCAATTCAATTTATACAAGATCTTCAAAGTCATACAACAACACTTTACCAAAAGCTACAATGCATAAATCAAGGGGGAGAGTACATATTTCTGAAGATTCATTCCAAGACATCAAAATTCAAGAATCAAAGATTGAAGATTCCAAAACCAATTCATACCTTCCGCATTTCAAAAGACAACTCTGATTCCTGATTCAACAATTCTCGAAGATTTAATACACACACACACTTATCATTCTCTGTTCAAAAAGAACATTGAGAATCAACAATTGATTTAACATCAAGAAGTCCAAGATCAAGACTGAATCAAATTCATACCTACAAGACAAAATAACACACCAATTGTCTTCACCACCGGGCTCATCAAATTCATACCTACAAGACAAAATAACACGTACTTCATTCCTTACAATATCTCACTAAGGGGGAGTATGTTAGAAATCCAAAATAGTGATACATTGTAATTTAAGTTATAGGACTTACTTGTTGTTAAGTCATGAGATTGTGATTTCTAAGGTTGAGGGCTAATTGTGATAATTAGCATAGTTGTTTAGATTAGCCTATAAATAGCCCTCATCAACTTAGAAATCATAACCTTTTATAACACACACATAATATTTCATACTTTTACACCTTAAAATCACACACTTAATCCCAATTCTCTCTCAACACAGACACAAACACCAAGAACACACACACTAACCAAACACCATTATTGATGTGAATTCGGTGATGAAAATCTTATTACAGTCAGAGTCAAATTTCAATTTGAGAATGAGGCTAAGACAGAGGTGGAGCAGAGCAAGAGCAAGAAGAAAAAGCAGAGGAAATAGATTGATGACAAAGACAAGACGAAGACATTTATTGTAACGTCTAGAAGCTATTGTCAAGGGGGAGTCTGTAAGTGCACATCTATGTCAATAGCAGTCTAAATTGTTTGGGCTTATATTGTAATATGTCTTTGTCATGTGATTGTCATTAATTGACTTTGTATTATGCATAGAATACTAGATTAAGTTAAGTATTAAATGTATAATGATATTCTGCTAAGTATGAATTACGACCTCGTATTCATAGAGGAAATGCGACCTCGTATTTGCAGGGTCAAAATTTACAAATTCAAATGCTAAAATAGATCTAATCACATGTTATCTAATTACATGTGATAATCACATAACAATTTCGAATTTACACAACAAAAAGTCATATATTTGTATTCAATAGGTCCTTCATTGTTATTAACATCTTGAAGATCAATTGATGATGAATGATGGAGGCGACGACGATGGAGGAAATGTAGTTGTGCCATCTTGGAACGCGGTGTGGTGGTGGTGGTGGTAATGGTGGTGCTTCTGGTGGTGATTT
>NW_025215523.1:0-16814 GCF_010389155.1 Erigeron canadensis | reverse complement strand
CCCATCTGCACCGATCGAGCTGAGTTCCAGAACTCCCGAATGAGACTTCTCACCAACGGAGGTTCTCGTCAAAGCAAATCTAATGCGAGAACGTGCAAGAAACTGTAGGACTTTGTGAAATTCTGGTGTGCACCCCGTCTGCGTAATGCTAAGATCGAGTGCCGCATTGTGCTCCTTGACGAACACGCGAGCTCCAGCACCTTGTCCTGCCATACCTGCACAAAACAAACAAAAACGACAAGAAAAGAAACAAAAGTTAGAAAATTCAAAAATTTCAAGTCTGCTATGTGGTGACGTCATCACGAGGTAAAAACCTCTTTGTGATGACATCAGCACGGGGTGACCTTCGTGTATATGAAAACATCTCCATATGATGCTTAATCGATCGAAATCAAATCAAACATCATCTTGGACTTGTTTTTAATGACTTTCGTTGTTTTAAATGCCCAGAAATCAAAACAAATTCGATTTAAGATGAACATGAAGTGAAAATCCTTCATGTTCTTCATCTGGTTCGTGTGAATAGTGACCGAAAACACATAATCTTCAATTAATCTTGATTTTAAGTATGTTTAGATGAACTTTTGTTACATTTAAAGTATACGAACACCAATTAATCCAATTTTAAGTCCAATTACAGTCCAAATCATCAAAAATTGAAGATCTAAATCTTGGTTCGTCCGAGTTACTGTTCACGCGAAGTAAATTAAAAAATCGGGCATTATAACGATTAAATCCGATCTTTTTTCGAAGTTAAAACATGTTGATGCACGTTGATGTGACATAGCAACTTAGATTTGATATGTCGTTTAGATTGAGATATTATGTTAATTTATGTCGTATCTATATATGTAATTGATAGATTATGGACTTTATGTTTTGGTAATGATCGATTACATGTTTTGGAGTTATATATATATGTGTGTTATGTATGATGTTTGTTGTGTGATATACAAGTACAAACATAATATGTGTTAGGATTCCTTAAGATGAAACACTTAGGAATATAACTAAGTATTACATCTAACGAAGATAAGATATATCTTCGTTAGAGGCAAACGAAGATAAACTTCGTTTGGTACAAACGAAGATTAACTTCGTTACATGGGCTGGCAGCTAAATTCGTAAGAACAAAGCCCAGCAAGCCCAGTTCGACCTGAAACATATATATACGAACGATACCCTGATATAAAAATATATAGACGTTCGACATACAAGTACTGCAGAGAACTAAGTTCGTTCTATAGCTTATAGAAACGAAGATAGTACAATACGGCTGATTATTTGATAATTAGCGATATACCTATTTACTAATCAAACTAGTTATCTCGTGAGGATTCCGCACTCACGACATAATCATAGACGATCTCGAGAGCGATCTATAGCTATCGAGGGACTCACAAGTGGTATCAGAGCCAATCGATTTCTTATCGAAGGTTGGAGATCGTTTTGTTTTATTTTTTTTTTCTCTCTGAAAATTCACCTCCCGACACCCTTACTGTCGCTAACTTCGTTTTCTCAAACGAATTTAGCAAACGAATTTAACCTCATCTTCGTTTCGAGTTCTTCCAACATTTTTTTAGCTTTATTTTCGTTAAGTTCCTTCAAACGAATTTCAAGTTATCTTCGTTACTCTCACCTTACGGATTTTTGATTTATCTTCGTTCTTTCCTTCAAACGAAGATAATTCTATCTTCGTTTCCTCCTGCAAACGAAGTTAATCCTATCTTCGTTTCTCTCATTCAAACGAATTTAAGATCTATCTTCGTTCAGTGCAAGAATTTTTGAAATGGCTTTGGACATTTTGCCAAAGAATGTCAACGACCAAAGAGAGATGTCAACATTACCCCTACCCGTCAAGATAGAGGTGGTAATCGTCCTTTTAATCAGAATGCAAATAGAGCTCTCTTGTTGACTGAAGATACTACTGGAAATAGCAATGACAAGGCTATCGTAGCTGCTCAACCTGATGGCTCTTATGTCTGGAATCTTCCACAGGATGAGACTAATAATGCTTATTTGGCCGAAATTGTTGATGATATGGCTCAAATAGCAGATTCTGTTGAAGATTTCTTGGACACTTCAGTTTACCACAGTGATGAGCATCTGTATGAAAATGCTCAAAGCTCTAACTTGGAATCTTCTACTCAGGTATATGACACTGATTCTGAGTCGGATGAAGAGGTTGAGGTTGCTGATACGAAAGATTCTAGAGAGGTGAACGCTGCTGAGAACAAAGACGATTCTGCTACTGCAGAGGTTGAAAAGACGATAGAGGAGCAGATGATGGAGTATGAAATTCCAGCAGGCATGAGTGTGGATGACTTTGTCGCGTACATGGCAGACTGCAAAGAAGCAGATCAACAGGTATCTTATTCTCTTCGTACTATTGTTCATGTTTGCCAAATTGTTAATCGAATGTTTGATGAAATTGAACAAAAGAATGAACGAATTAAGCATTTAGAATCTGTTGTTAATGCTGCTCATGAAGAAAGAGACAAAT
Source organism: Erigeron canadensis (assembly GCF_010389155.1). Lineage (NCBI taxonomy): Eukaryota > Viridiplantae > Streptophyta > Magnoliopsida > Asterales > Asteraceae > Erigeron > Erigeron canadensis. The sequence continues at coordinate 14,311 of NW_025215523.1, read as the reverse complement.
TGATTAAAAAGATTTAACTGTCACTGAAAGAGAAAGATTTTTAAAGGATAGAATTAAATCTTTAGAGTCTGACATTAATGCTATGAAAGACAAAGTTAAACATGCTGTGGCTGTAGAAAGAGTAGGTGGTGAAGCTTATGCATTATTAGCTAAGAAGTGTTCTACTATCGAGAAAGAACTAGCTGATGCTAGAATAGAAATAGTGGACTTACAAGCTAAGGTTGATTCAACTAGACATGATGAGCTTTTGATGCATATGCAAAAATTTGGGGACTCTCCATCTAAGAGTTCTGACTCTGCTAAGGTTTCTTACAATAGCATGCCTCCTCCTTTCAACAATAATTATACTCCTGTAGAACCTAATATTCCGGAAGTCCTACTTCAACCTAGTGTTGATGTTGGTAAATCTCAAGACTCGTCTCCTAAGTCTAACTTGACTGAGGAGACAACAGTGTCTAAAGGAGTTTCTTCTCAACCTACCAAGGAAGAGAAATTGAAAGGTGTCGTCCTAGATTCATCCACTTCTTATGGTCAAAAAGACAGTATTACTCACTTTACACTTCGTAAGAGTAGTAGGGTCTACACTGAGTTAGAATTCCCGTTATCATTAATTGACCCTAAGAGGATTGATAAAGTCTGGAATGTTGATATTAAGGATATGAAGCGCTTAAGTCAGTTGCGTCAAACTCCTTTACCTAAGCAGTCTAGGATTAGTCAATCTGAAGATGAATTAGTTGTTAATATCGAAGCAACTAAGGCTTTGAAGCATATCTTAATGCCTGCTCAAAAGAAGTCCCAAAGTAAGTCTAGGATATCACCGACCAACACGACCATAAGGATCCTAGTAAAACAAGTAAATCAGTGGACAATAGTGTATCTGTAAGTACCAATAATAAGGTAGATACAATGAAAAAATCTAAGGTCCTCTCTTGCTTTGCTTGTCATGAAAAAGGTCATGTTTACAGTGTATGTCCTAATCGACCTCGGAGATCAGGTTCTCCTTCAAAGGTTGTCACCTCGGAAGGTAAAAGGGGGTTGGGTAATGATAAACAGGTTTATGAAACTAAAGTTCAATCTTCTTCAAAACTGTTTACTATACCTCAAAAACGTGAATCTCCACCAAAAGGTTCTTCTCCTATGGGACAAAGATTCACTACCCCCAGTGGGAGTTCAAGTTGGTCACGCATACCTTCAAGTCGTAATTCATTTTATGACCGAAATCATTCAAGTGTCCGACCCTCTTTTGGCCTTCATTCCTCAAGACCTTCTCCAACGAACGGTCAGAGGTCTTCTCCAGTAAGAAGACAAGTTGAGAATCAAGTCTCACCCACGGCTTCTAGCAATGGATATTGGACTGAACTGATTCTCAAGGATGAGAAGGGACGACCCAAACCTATGAAGGTTTGGGTCCCCAATGATAACTAATATTTCTCATTTGATGTGCAGGGAGTTCCTAGGAAACCTATTCATTTGTGGTACCTTGACAGTGGATGCTCCAGGCACATGACAGGGGACAAGAAGCTCTTGTCCAATTATACTGGTATAAATGGGTCATATGTTAGTTTTGCTGGTTCCAAGGGCGGCAACATCACCGGTCAAGGAGATGTCGTCAATGGACAACTAACTCTAGAAAGAGTTAACTATGTGGAACAACTTACTCACAATCTAATGAGTGTCTCACAGATCTGTGATAAGGGCAACAATGTTCATTTCACAGAAAAGGAGGCATACATCTTGAAGCCGGGTTTTGTTATTCCAGAAGAATGGATTATGCTCAAAGCTCCTAGGAAGAGAGACATCTATGGTTTAATTTTAGGTGTTGATAATCCAAAGGAGCCCCTTTGTTTGTTGAGCAAAGCAAATGAGTCTGAATCTCTCCTATGGCATCGTAGAATGGGACATATCAACTTTCGGAAAATGAATGAACTTATCAGTCTTGGGTTAGTTGAAGGTGTGCCTGTTAAGAAGTTTGGGATGGAAGATAAGTGTGTACCGTGTTTGAAAGGAAAGCAACATAAGAATCCGCATAAATCCAAGGTACTCAACTCCATTTCCAAACCATTCGAATTACTTCATATGGATCTCTTTGGTCCTGTGAACAAAAGAAGCATTGGAGGGATGTCTTACTGTTTGGTGATCACTGATGATTACTCGCGGTACTCATGGGTATTTTTTCTGAAGACCAAGGATGAGACTGCCGAACGATTTATGGATTTTGTCAAGCAAGTTGAAAATGTCCATGGAGTCAAAGTTAAGAGAATCAGGAGTGACAATGGCACTGAGTTCAAGAATAATACTATTACTGTATTTTGCTTGACCAAAGGAATTCAACATCAGTACAGTGCACCATATGAGCCACAACAGAATGGAGTGGCTGAACGGAAGAACAGGACGCTAATTGAGACAGCCAGGACGATGCTTGCTGATTCAGGGCTTCCTATTACTTTCTGGGGAGAGGCAGTGAATACAGCTTGTCACATTCTGAATCGGGTTTTAACAGTGAAACGGTTTAAGAAGACTAGTTATGAACTATTGCACAACAAAAAGCCCAATTTACAGAATGTTGAGCCTTTCGGTGTTCCGTGCACTTTTCTTAAAACTCTTCCTCAAGGGAAATTTGAACCTAAATCTGAGGAGGGTTTCTTTTTGGGTTATGTTCCAAGTACACCGATTAGGCGAGTGTACAATCAGAAGACTGGCAAAGTAGATCTTGGTACAAATGTCGTAATTGTCAGTCACAAACCTGCTGTACACCTTGGTCCTGCTAATCATTTTGATTATGATGGTGTCTTCACTTCTTTTCGTGGTCCTGTTTCTTTTGCAGGTGTTCCAACAGTGGAGGATGTCGTTACTCTTCATGATCCTCTGGATGGTGGACCGGTTTCTGGTTCTTCTTCCGGTCCCTCACCAATGGTTGAGCCTACCTCTGAATCTGGAGAATCTAGTGGGACAAAAGTAGCAGATTCAACCTTAGAGCCTGCTCCTATAGTTCCTACTGATCCTTTGCATGTACCTCTACCTGATTCTCCTTTCTATGATACTGATGACACGGAAGGTGACACTCAGGAAGAGCCTAAAACTCCAGATTATAAAACTCCAGAGCAACATGTGCAAACGAATTTGGGTGATGATCTTTCTATCGATAAGGTTCCTCAAACCAGAGTCCACAAGGATCATCCAGTCAAGCAAATCATTGGTGATGCTTCTGCCTCTGTTCGCACGAGGAATCAATCTAAGAAACCGTCGTGTATGTTTGCTGAAGTTAAGGATACTGGGGCAATTACTTGGTACTTGTATTACTGCTTTATCTCTCAGGTTGAGCCTAAGAATGTTGGAATGGCTCTTAAGGAACCGTCATGGGTTGAGGCGATGCAAGAAGAATTGGCTCAGTTTAGAAAGCTTGAGGTATGGAAGTTAGTTGACTTACCTCCTGGTGAATCTCCTTTAACAACGCGTTGGGTTTTTCGTTGTAAACGCGATGAAAGAGGTGTAGTCACTCGAAATAAGGCTCGCTTGGTGGTTAGAGGATTTGAGCAACAAGAAGGTTTTGACTACGATGAGACATTTGCACCTGTAGCTAGACTTGAAGCTATTCGATTATTTCTAGCATATGCTAGTTATAAAGGTATTAAGGTGTATCAGCTTGATGTAAAGAGTGCCTTCTTGTATGGTGATATTAAAGAAGAAGTGTATGTCGAACAACCTGCCGGGTTTGAGGATCCAGACTTTCCTAATAAAGTATATCGTCTCGATAAGGCTTTATATGGTTTACATCAGGCTCCTCGATCGTGGTATGAAAAATTGTCAACACATTTGAAGGACAGTGGTTTTACTAGAGGTTCTATAGACAGCACGTTGTTTATTAAATGGAAAGGGAAGGACTACTTGCTTGTACAGGTTTATGTCGATGACATCATTTTTGGTTCATCTGATGACAAAATGTGCAAGGAATTTGAACACAGCATGAAGGCTAAATTTGAGATGAGTGCTATGGGGGAATTAACCTTCTTCCTTGGTCTACAGGTGGATCAACTGAAAGATGGGTTCTTTATACATCAGACCAAGTATGTTAAGATTTGCTTACTCGGTTTCGCATGTCTGATGCTAAGGATGCTGTTACTCCAATTAAGACTAATCATGGGTTGTGTCCTGATAAGCCTAATGATCCATCTGTCGATGCCACTCAATATCGAGCTATCATTGGATCCTTGATGTATCTGACAGCCTCACGTCCAGATATTACCTTTGCTGTTTCTATGTGTGCTAGATATCAGGCTAATCCGAAAGAGTCTCACTTGAAAGCTGCAAAAAGAATCCTTCGTTATGTGAAAGCCAAGCCTCGTCTAGGTCTTTGGTATCCCATGTATGGTTCTTTTGACTTTGTAGCTTATACTGATTCGGATTATGGTGGTGACAACTCGGATAGGAAATCAACGTCCGGTGGATGTCAGCTTTTAGGGGGGAGAATTGTATCGTGGCAGTGCAAAAAGCAGACATCTGTTGCACAGTCATCCTGTGAAGCAGAGTACATTGCTGCTGGATATTGCTGTTCTCAGGTGCTTTGGATACAGCAACAACTGCGCGATTATGGTATGAATATCTCTAATACTCCTATTTGTATTGATAATAAGTCTGCCATAGATATTACCAAGAATCCGAAAAACTTTAAAGTCACCAAGCACATAGATATAAAGTATCACTTCATACGTGACTGTTTTGAGAAAAAGCTTATTCATTTAGAAAAGGTTATTACTGATGATAATCTTGCTGATTTATACACTAAAGCTTTTGATGGACCTCGTCTTGAGTTGTTATTTCAACTCAATGGTATGAAGAATGCCGAGTAGTTTCTCTCAAAGAACTTAAATGTATTTTTCGTGTCTTTGTAGTATAAGTTTGTATATATCTAGTGTCAAAAAAAAAAAAAAAAAAAAAAAAAAAAAATTAAGTAAGGTTACTGCGCTAAATGTAAGAAGTGACGATACTTTAGCTTTTAAGCCTGCTTAATCGTAATATAACTGATTAGTTCAGTGTTCACAATTTGGGATATATCGGTAGACACAAAGTATCAAGGTTTCCTTCAATCTGAACTTAAAATATACAATGTTCTTGTGGGAAACATATTCAGATATATGGCTGAGATTGCTTGCTTTTCAGTAATGAATTGATCTAGTCCTTAAATTTTGTGAAAGATCTAGCATTACTATAAGATTTGTTCATGAGTAGGCAAGAACATCTACCGATCATGAGCATAAAAGTAAATGTGATATTGTTATGCAAATCAACTGAATGCAAATTAAGGGGCTAATGTGGTCTTTGAGATTCGGACAAGTATGTCCTCGGGGTATCTTTGTATACCTAGCCTACCTAAAGCTTCCAACTTGGGATAGGTTGTCAGAAAGTTCGCTACATGAATCTCATAGAAAATCACGGGTTCCTTATAAATCATGAAATGCAGAAGCATATATGTGAAATCACAAAGTAATTCAATTCAGTTATCCACAAAGTGTCTCATGATTGGTTAAGGATGTTCTTGAATATATTGAATATCTTTTATCTTAGTGCTTGTATCGATTACGAAAGTATATCTGAATGTGGGTTACATAAGTTCGCAAACTATTCATATGGCATATTAGGCTACTCGGGTTACATGGTGACTGTCCTTGGCCAGGGTATGTCGAAAGTGTCATAACTCAATGGAAACTGGATGTACCGAGTGTTTAAGAGGAAAAACATACCGGTAATCGCTGTTGGGTCACGGTTCAGAACTCATAATAAGAGAATTATTTCTCACCCGCAGGCTTATGTAACATGCTAAACTGATCTAATCAGCAGTAATCATGCTTAATGTGAATAATGTATACGGTCTAGTTAATTAGAATTTAGATTAGTTTATTATTCTGCAATTTTTATTCTGTGTTATTTTCTTTTTTAATTGAGTCAAAATAGTATTTTTTTTATAAGTTCTTATTGCACGAGAGATCCTATTCAAATTCTGAGTATATGTTTTGCTGAATTCCTTCATGTGAATTTTTAATGAGGTTGTGTAGATTGTTTACAAAGAAGATTTTCTAATAGGGACATTAATTTGTTTAAAGTTTAGAAAATAATCTTCTCAAGTGTAATGTGAAATGTCAAAGTCATTTGAAATCTCATGATTTTCATTTGTCACCAAATTATTAATTGGATTTGGTTCATTTTGTGTGGTGACATTTTAGGGTTTGACAAGAAATGACCTCTCTTGATCTGTTGATATATTTTTTTTTGTTATTTCATATTTGTTAACCCTGATTTAATGTGATTATAACTTGAATTTTCTGCATTATCCTGTTTGTTCTCAATGCATTGATGAGTTTTGTGGTAAGTGTGCAGTGTTCAGGTTAAGAAGATAACGTTGGCATGCTGACTTCTGTTACTGCATTGTTATTTACATGGATGATATCATTACGATAAGATCCTTGGTGTGTAGTGATAATATTTGTGATGCAGATTAGAGCATGTGAAGGGTGAATACATGAACTGGTTTTTGGAATAGTTATTTATTTATGATTCATGTATTTAATGAAAATAATCAAATTTCATATTAGTTTCCTTTGAATTTCATGCTGTGATTTATGACATACTTTTGGAAACTTTACTAAGTTCTTCAGTGAATTTTTGTTGGATAGTTCATTGTTTGTTAAGTTTTGTAGACGGCATTTAGTATGGGACTTAAGTGTTTCACGATGGTTTGCTGTCATGCATATTATGATCCAAGGAAGTTCTCGGTGTCATCATCAAATTGGTAATGAGGTTCATGTTTCAATTGATTATTTTCAGGTTTGTTTATGGATAGCGTTTAAACCATATGTTTTTATTCAAGATTATAATGTTCGGTTATCTACTTACATTATATTATGAATCTGGGTGCTAAGAACGTTTTAGTACACGGCATGAACAGGTTGCTATCTAACGAGTTTTTGCTATGTACAGATTGTGATAAAGGGTTGTGTTTTGGAAGATTGCTTGGATGAAACTCTGAAATTTTTGCTGAACTACGGATTATTTTCAGATTTGTTCTTACGAAGATAACTGCTATCTTCGTTCGACACACCTTTGTTCAAACGAAGTTTATTTCGTTTGTCTAACTTCGTTTGTGAAGTTATGCCCGATCCATAGTTGGCCCATTGTTAGTTCCATATATAAAGGGGTTTTTCTTCGTTATTTTGTTATCAAACGAAAAATACTCTTATTTTCGAGCAAAATAAACCCTAAAACACAAACTTCTTTTCTCTTTTCTCACTTTAATTCGTTTTCTTGATTCATTGTCCAAACTGAGATCTAAGTAAGTTTTTAATGTTCTTTTCATTCACGAATATGATTTAGGTTTCCATGTATCTTCGATTTGATTTGTGTTGATTATGTTTATAAATTCTTGTAATCATTCATCTGGTTTGATCAAACGAATTTAGACTTGTGTGAACGAATTTAGACTTTGGTTCAAAACGAATTTAGATGTGTGCACATGGACTTAGATTTTGAATTGAACGAATTTACCTTGGGTAGACATGGAGTTACTTTTATGCCTTACGAACTTAGACCCAAGTTGATGAGGAACGAATTTAGCTTAACACCCTTAGGTTTATTCAAACGAACTTAGACTTCGTTTATAGGTTACGAACTTGGAAGATAAGTTTTATAACTTACGAACTTGCATGTACAGTTTAGTCTTAACGAACTTAAACTTCGTTAGGTGTAATTTAGGTTTAATTCTTACGAACTTAAGATCTATTTTCGTTTAGTTATTGCTTACGAATTTAGCTTCTATCTTCGTTCTATCTACTTAACGAATTTAGTGGTTATCTTCGTTCAGACTTGTTTTGCGAAATTCTGGACTAGGGTTTTTCATATTAGGGTTTTTCAACTTGGCAATTCATTTATCGTGATTATTTATAGTTGTTTCGATATTTTGGTTGGTTTTGCAGAAATGGCTCTCGCTCCACGTCAATTTGTGAAAAAGCACAATCTTGCACTGAACCTAGATCCAGATCAGCATAATTGTGAACATTTTCATGAAATGTTCAACTACATTGCTCGCTCACGATTATCCTTTGCTTTTTGTGATTCGCCGAGACTGATTAAGCTGTATATTGATTCTTTCTGGTCTACTGCTCATGAAGTTATGGTTGATGGCCAAAGTTTTGTACGAGCAACTGTTGAAGGCACAACATTTGATTTTAATGCTGAGTCGCTCCGCACTATTTTGCATCTAGGAGCAGAACCAGACGTAGAAGAAGAGGACGATGTTGAAATGACTTACGAGTTCGAACTCCTTCTTCGCTGCTTTCAGAGAATGGGGTTTGTTGGCCAGGTCAAACTTCCTTTTGACAAGAGTGGTTTTCAGGGAAGATGGAGGTATCTGGCGTATGCATTGCTTGTCTGTTTGAGCAATCGCAAGGCTGGCTTTGATCAACTATCTGCACAGATTGCGTCGCAGATGGTTGCGTTGGTATATAATCGCCCTTATCCTTTCTCCCGATATTTTTATCAAGAGTTTGTTGATCAGATTAATGCTAGGGGGAGAAAGCGATTTCTTCTGTATCCTCGATTTGTGATGGCTATAGTTAGACATTTTTGTCCCGCTTAGAATATGACCAAGGTCCTCGCTACGTTCTTCATGCTTGGCCTTCGCGTCTTTTTGCTGATCTAGAGGCAAATACGGGTAATGTGGCTGGTCTCCATGATCCACCACTTTTTGGTCACCTGATTAATCCAAACTATCGATCTCGTCTTGAGAATGATATGTTTGTGGATGATGTTGATGACGATTCTGAGTCTGGTGATTCTGAAAGTTCGGATGGTTCTGATGATGACTCCGGGGATGAGTCTGCTGGTTTGGATGTTGGAAATGATGGAGATGATGTTGCTAGTTCCGACGGTTCTGCTGCTACAACTGCGACAGACACAGATGATTCTACTGCTGCTGAACGTCGAACTAAGATGATACATGATATTGCGGCTGCTTCTGAAAGCGATCATTCGCATCAGTCGTTTGATCAAGCGGGTGTTTTGTTTCATAGAGAACGCAGAAGCAAAGCTTGTCACGCAACTCCAGCAATTTCAGATTCTGCTAACTCAATTTCTACTGCTGAGATTGATCCCGATGTTGCAGCTCAGCATGATTCTGAATTGCGAGAGATCTTTGAAGATATGGACGACCCTGTGAACAGAGCAAGTTCGGTTAGTCCAGCAAAGAGGCAAGGGAGTATTGATCTTCAGTATACCAGAATTAAGCGTCGACGTGTTGATTCTTCTTCTGTAGCAATGCCTGATTCTCCAAGACCGACTGCTGCTGTTGTTCCTGTTCTTGGTCATCGAGTTGATCTTTTGGAGACCAGAGTTCGCACTTTGGAGTCAGATCTCACTGCTACTCGTGCTGCCTTAACATTTTTGATCAACTGGGTCAAGAATCAAGGGGGAGAAGTTCCTGAAGAAGTTTGCAGATTGTCAGAGGTTCAACCACGACGTCAGAATGACGATGATGATGCTGATAATGCTGCTGAAAGGAATGTTTCTCGCCCAGTTGAAGATAGAGGAAAGGGTGCAGCGATCGAGGGGGAGACAGGAGGAGATACTTCTCAGCAAGGTGCTTCTGGTTCTGGTGCTGGTCCTTCTGGTGCTCCTCGTGATTCAGGTTTCTAATTTTGTTTATGATAAAGATTATTAGATAGAATGTATAATTGTTTGTGTGTAATAAGTTATGACATTTTATGTAATGAAAATGTAATTTATCTTATTTTAATACAAGTACATTTCATCTTTATTATAATTATCATGATTATTCTTTTATTCTGGTGTTCATTTTGTGTAAATTTAAATAGATGATCCAGATTATACAGATTTATTCTTTGATGGCGATGAGCTCGAGGAAGGCGAATTTGTCCCTGAACCAAATCTAGATATATTCAAGAAGCCTTATGGGTTTGATGAAGTGTGGGACTCAATTCCTGAAGATCCGTTGATTGAAGAAAATAGAGTGTTGGATCAGCAGAGATCAGATGTTAGAGAAAGAATGCTTCAAGTCCCATTCAGCAGCCTAACTCAAATTCTACATTGTGTTGTGTATGCTAAGAATGGTGATGTGTCGATTCCATCTGAATATGAGATTAATGTGACGAGACCATTCAATTCAAATGATTTTCCAGTTCCTCTCAGAGATGATGATTCATTACATATTGTTGATCGACGTGTTCCCGAGAAAAGAGTAAATGATTGGATAGTACTTAGGGAAACGTGGAAACCGAATTTGTATTGGACTCATATCTCAGATAAAGATGCTGCAAAGTACAAGACAATCATCTGGAGTTGGTTTTATGATGATGAATTGAAGTTGTTTGTGCTTAAAAGACCAGAGGGTTGTCAGTACTTAGCATGGTGTGAGAGACATTTCAGAAGTTTGTGTGAAGAAGATTTACATGAGCTTGGAAATAACTGGATTATCAATCCAAGCGATGATGGCTTAGCTGATGTGGTTGGTAAGAATCTTAGAAAAGATTTTTGGTTAAGGAAGAACATGAAAGATTCTGATAAACCAAAGTTTAAAATCGAGCCAAGATCGAAGAAAAGAGTGGTTAAACCAGATAAAACAGTTGAGTTTGTTCAACATGATATTAAATGCATGATCAAGGTTCCTGCAAAGAAATGGGCACAAGATGTCTTGGACAAAATGGATAATTGGGAAATTGATCGAAATTCTGGTGAAGCCAAAATGTATGCAGATTCAAAGAAGCAGATTTTGTTGAGAAGAGTTTATGATCCGATGCAGCTGGTGAACTTCTCAAGAAATGATCTGAGGAAGTTATACGATACGGAGTGCTCGTTTTTGCCATTTTGGAAGCATGAAGAAAGTAGATATCGTAAGATACTTCAGCTCTGCTTACATGAAGATATTCATGCAAATAGCAAAAGATTGTTGTTTGATGAATGATCAGATTTTGAAGACTAAGAAATCAAGGTGCTGCTGTCAAGGGGGAGTTTGTTGATGCACGTTGATGTGACAACAGCAACTTAGATTTGATATGTCGTTTAGATTGAGATATTATGTTAATTTATGTCGTATCTATATATGTAATTGATAGATTATGAACTTTATGTTTTGGTAATGATCGATTACATGTTTTGGAGTTATATATATATGTGTGTGTTATGTATGATGTTTGTTGTGTGATATACAAGTACAAACATAATATGTGTTAGGATTCCTTAAGATGAAACACTTAGGAATATAACTAAGTATTACATCTAACGAAGATAAGATATATCTTCGTTAGAGGCAAACGAAGATAAACTTCGTTTGGTACAAACGAAGATTAACTTCGTTACATGGGCTGGCAGCTAAATTCGTAAGAACAAAGCCCAGCAAGCCCAGTTCGACCTGAAACATATATATACGAACGAATACCCTGATATATATATAGACGTTCGACATACAAGTACTGCAGAGAACTAAGTTCGTTCTATAGCTTATAGAAACGAAGATAGTACAATACGGCTGATTATTTATTTGATAATTAGCGATATACCAATTTACTAATCAAACTAGTTATCTCGTGAGGATTCCGCACTCACGACATAATCATAGACGATCTCGAGAGCGATCTATAGCTATCGAGGGACTCACAAAACATCAAAATAACTTCCTAGATTGTAATTTTACCAACAATCTGGATGTTTAACACGAAAAGGGATGAATCGACCGAATGGAGGGGACGGATGAATAGTGGCACGAAAGGTAGTTCGTGTGGATTACTTAGGGTTAATTTCGGATACAAGTAATAATTAGGTTAAACCCGTATATATTCGAACTCGTGTGCCGGGCTGAAGGACCAACTTCGTGGCTTCGTGATGATGTCAGCCGAGGCATGCTGACGTCAGCACGAGCATGCTGAGTCAGCACGAGGTGATTCGAATTTTTCAGATTTAAATTCACATAAGCTTCATTCCTTAGCCAAATTTCATGAATTTTCCAGAAATCTAAACAAGGAAAGATTACGAAAATTCCAGAAATAAACCTGTAGATACCGTTACCAAAAATGCATCTACTCGAATATGTAATAAAAAATCATCTGTACTAATTTGTCATCAAAAAATGTACCAAGTTAACTTAACAAATGCAAACTTACATCAAAAAACATTTAATGTATATGCATTACACATACATCAATTATCATATCAACAACCTATCACATACATCGTAGGTTGTGATCTTGATAATACAATATAACCTATCACTCTAAGTCTTAGGCTATAAAATACAAGGCTATTATCCTTGTAGCACGTTTCGTGCATAGATTGTTGTCCGTCTCAATACATATGAAATCGTAACCTGCACACTAAACAAACTTTATCAATCCATCAAATCAACAAAATAACATAAATATGCAAAACAACCACAATCTTAACCTAGTAATCATTCCAAGATCTAAGGCAAGTCCAATCTTTTTCAAGCATATTTATCAACTAAAAACAATTGAAATTTCAAAATTTAATTGAAACACATTCAAAATATTTTGACTTTTCAATTTAGAAAATCATTTCATTTCTCAATTAACAACTTATGCTTATTAGAAAATCTATTTTAAACATCTAAACCATAAGCAACAAGACTATATAATTCACTAAGATCATATCTTCTATGCTTTATCAAATCTCTCGTGCAATAAGAACTAGTTTGACTCACAAACTGACACTTATTGTAACAACCGTACTTTTAAAATATATATGTGCTAGTTAGGTTGTCTACATTCCCGCAAGCCATAGTTATACTGGAAGCTAGTAGGTAATGCCCCAAATCAGTAATCTAAAGCTAAATGAATGTATAAGAATTTCCTAATGAAAATACCTCAGAACAAAAATTTTAGAGGTGATCAATCGATACGATAATAATAACTTAAGACTCGCAAATTGAGATACCAATCAAAATTCTATGGATTGCCCAACAATCAAAATAAAACCAAATCAAGAGGATATGATCATGATAAATAAAAATTTCAACTAAAAAATAATTGGAAGTATTATGTACGTAAAAGCGTCAAAAACTTAATAAGTAAGCATATAAGCTTAAAAATTAATACAAATCTACAACTATGACCTATGTAACCAACTAAGAGTACAAAATATCCTTACACATAAATACATGACTTTACATCCATGAACATATTCCTAACTAAAACAACCAATTACTTACATTTAACTAACTAAACATTTACAAAACAAATACATAGTTACAGATATTATACACACATTATAACATTATAATTTCAAAAAAAAAAAAAGATAAAAACCCCCTCCAAAATCCCCTCACTGTGGCGGCCCCCCTTCACACTTCACTTTAAATTTCATTCTTCAAAATCTCTCTTGAAACTCACACAAAAACACTTCACCTTTTACACACACAAGCTTTTATTCTCTCTAGAAAACATTCCTCCTCTCCTTCTTCCTTCTTCATTTCCGGCTGGAAAAAAAGGGAAAAAGGGCAAGCAAGAACAACTTAAACTTGTATAAATAGTAAAGGTTTAGGTTAGAATAAGCAAGGGTTTGATTAAGTACATATTAAGGGTGGGTTTTTTTTAAGGTTGAAACAAGGGTGTTGAGCTTAAGGAGTCACGAATTGTCTGCCCATTTTCATCATCAAAACTTGTTCTTCAAGGGTATTATATCTTCCCTTTACTAGTTTAATCTTGTTCTTGTTTATATAAAAAGGTTTTATCAAAAGTCCATGTTTTTTCAGGTCTCTTGAATATACACTTGATGAGGGCAAAGTTGATAGGATCTTCTTTCCTGCTCATGCATGTGAATCCATGAAGAAAGATCCAAGGATTCAACTAGTTTAAGACCCAAAAGTATGGAATATGTTAATAGTTCTTGATGGATTTTTCCTTGAAAAATGGTTTATATTTATAATTATGAGGGTTATATTTCTGGAAAATTTTAGAAAATATAGATTTTGTTGACAAAGTGTTGGATCTATAAAGCTAGCATCAAAAGGTGGGTATGTGTTGATAGTTTGTAAGGAACTTTATATAAAAAGATGAACATGTTGTATAAATATTGCATATATATTTCTGGAATTTCATGAACAATATTTTTTAGTTGATGGATTTTGATAGTTAAAGCTTTATGTTAAAAAGTATTGGTTTAAGTGCATGCATGCTAGATTTAAGAGGTTGGATTGTTGTTTGGATTATGAGATGAAGCTAGGTTGTCATAAGTGAAAAATTTGTTAATATCAAGTTAATATTCTGGAAAAATTATGGTAATGACAAAATATGAT
>NW_025215522.1:0-12389 GCF_010389155.1 Erigeron canadensis | reverse complement strand
TTTATTGATTGCTTCATTGGATTCATCAAATGTGACATGTATTGAACTCTTGAACCTTTCTAGTCTCTGTTGTATAAACTTCTAAAGGCTTTGCGAATGCTGAATATCCTAAGAAATATCCCTCATTAGCTTTGGCATCAAATTTGCCTAACTGACTGGAGTCGTTAGGATGTATACTGAACATCCAAAATGTGAAAATAACCAATATTTGTTTTCTATTTCTCAATATTTCATAGGATGTCTTCTGGTGTCGCTTTACGTACAATGAATGATTCTGGGTGTGGCAAGCAGTTGCAATTGCTTCAGCACAATACATTTTAGGAAGACCAGATTCAGCAAACATACTTTTGCCAGCTTCTATCAGCCATCTGTTTTTCTTTCTACAACTCCATTGTTTTGGAGTGTGTGCTGATGAGAAATTTGGGAGATGCCAGTATCAGTGCAGAATTTCTCCAGAGTTGCATTCTGGAATTCTGTTCCATTATCATTCTTTAACTGACCACTGTTTCGCTTATATTTGTTCAATTTGCTTGATAAGAGCGAGACTTCAGCAGCAGTTTCATTCTTGATCTAAGAAATAATTGTAACATCCATGAATTTGACCCGTTGACTTTAAGTATCATGTTATGAATTATAGTAGTTAATGATATCTTTAAATCCATCTTGTGGTTAAATGACTAATTGTATACTCAATGAGCCGGTTGACGGTGTGCTAGATGTAATGTCGTGGGTTTTGAACTAATTAGTTATGTTGACGGGTCAACCCATGGATCAAAGTCTTGACCCATGACCCACCTTAGTCAACCCAACCCCCACCCACCTTATCCTTTCCTTCCCTTATTCTTCTTATCTCTCTCTTCTTTACTCCCAAGAACACACTCTCCTTTCACTCTCTCTCTCTAATTTAATTCATAGTTCATGGAAATTCAAGCTTAGTTAATGCAAGAATAATAAATCTTATCACCATTTTAACTTCATATCAAAAACTTGGGTTCCAAAGTGTAAGAAATGACCTCATTTGAATCAAAATTCGGGTTTGAGGATTTGTGAAGCTTTTGGTAAGTAAATTCTACTCTATGACCTTCACTTCATGTTAGTAAATGTACCTATAGTTGTGCCAAAACATTTTCGGGTCACAAATCGGGTCAAAAGTCGAATTAGGGTTTGTCTAGGGTTAGTAATGGGTTAACCGAATTTGAACTTGAGTTGGTGTTTTGAAGAAAGATTTTAAAGTGGGTTTGGGTTATTCATGTGTAAACATGCTTAATTATGCTTCATATTGAGTTTTGATGCTTCACAAATCGATTTTGGGTGTCAAAAATGAGTTATGGGTTAGTTTTGGTGTGTTTAGGTCGAAATGGGTTGCTGAGGCTGAACTGGGTGAGCTGCTGCGCAGCTAGTTAAGCTGCTGCGCAGCTTCACAATTCTGTTTTTCAGCTGCTGCGCAGCTAGTTAAGCTGCTGCGCAGCTTCACGAGTCTGTTTTTCAGCTGCGGCGCAGCGATAAGTTGCGGCGCAGTTGGGGGCTTAAATCACTTAACTTTTTCCTAGCTTTAGTTCTAACATCCTAGGATCGTCCCGACCTTTCCGGAATGTACTCTTATGACCTTATTGGTGCCCTACACATGACAAACGAGTCGTTTAAAGTTGGGTGTCCTCTTTGGAACCTAATTCAAGACATTAACATAAACTAAATAACATATAACTTATGTTTGAGAATGAGGCGACCTTGGGGCGACTTCATTTTGGTTACAAACTATTACATGACCTCCCTAACGACCATGTTGGGTCCCGAAAGTCTTTCAAAGCCATAAACTAAAGCTAAACCTAGTTAGAGAATCGTCTTTGGTGAATAATGCATGTCTTGTAAACATTACTAGGTTGTGGACGCGTGGAGCACTATAATCACCTATAATCTCATCTTAATTCGATATTAGCCTCTTTTGCCAATCAAGGTGAGTTCGTATCTCCCTACTCTATTGAGATTCGGGCTGAAAAGTGTACATTGTGTGTTTATTTGTTTGAATTAATTGTTTGTTGATTGAATGATGATTGATGGATGAATCATTGAAATGTTTTGTGTATGTGGTATTGAGAAAGGTTATATTTAGATTAGATGTACATACATGGAAGTCGACTTCGCGTTCAAAAGGTTTGAGATGTGGAGGGTTAGCCGCTGGTACACCCTGTATACAAACATCGAGGACTCTTTGAAAGCAAGCCCTCTCAAGTGTATGTATGTATAGTTTGATCATATTGTTGGTTATTGGATGTTGGATTGATGGATTGTTGGGCTTGCATTGTGTTGGTTGCTTTGAGATGATTTGGTTGTCTGTTGAGACAAATGTGTTTATCCAGGTATAGACGTATACACTGGTGTTGGTCATCCGGGTTATAGACGTATATTCGCCGACGTTTTTGAGATGCCACAATGGTCATGGTGATGACCTGTGAGTATCGTTGCATAGATGGCATAATGGCCCTACATATTATATGTATTTTGGTTTGGCATGCATATCATTCACATCATGGCATTGACATTGCATTGATTGTTCTTATACGTTTGTTATATAGTGATGCATTGGTTGGATGACGTGTAAGACTACTTGTATGTGATAATTGTTCTTGTTTTATGACATGTGGTTATGGTCGGTGGTTCATCTTGGGCCACCACTACGAACTCACCAACCTCGTGTTGACTTGTAGAACACTTTTCAGGTAATCAGGTGGTTCAAGGATGTGATGCATGATCTGGTGTAGCTTTTGGTTTCGGGCATGGACTTTATGGATCAAGGATTCATACGCCCACTTTTGGATTAATGCTTAGGATCGATAGCCATCTCTAGAATTCTCTTTTGTAAACTTTGATGGTCATTTGCTCCTTGTGCATTGTTTGAATATTTGACTTGTTGTGGATTCACCGAATTCATTAATGTCATTTAGTTGCCTACGATAATCCCTCCTTGTGCTATATGATTTCCGTAATATTTCGAGCCCTAGCTCGGGGTGTTACAGAATGGTGGCCCATGCCAGGTCGTAGAGAATTAGGTGGTTTGACCTAGACTACGGCTTAAGTTAAAACTCTTCATATAGCATGCATGGCTAGGAATTTTGTGTGCAACTTGATTTTTGTGAACCCTAGAAAGTGTACATTGGGAGTTCGTAGTTGAGACCAATTATGTGATGAATTGAGTACGATATGGTTTTGGTTTGAGTTTGATTGTGATTGAGATGGATTGTTGTTTGATAATAGTTGTTGATTTAGGGCGAGGTGAAGTTATGGCGTTAACTTGATGTAACATTGTGGCAACCCTAAAAGAGCGTGATCAACTATTTTATGGTCACCCGATGTTATAGCAATTTAATGACATCACGGGTTGCGCACGCTTGGTTTAAAGCATAATAAGGAATCGATATGCTTTTTGGGAAGTTGATTGAGTGGAGGGTTAGCCGCCGGTACACCCTGTACACAAACTCGATCAGTAACTAGAAAGCATATTGGATTCGGATTATACTTTGAACCATCCGTGCTAGATTATAGGATTGTATGATAAATGATTGTAGTGAGCTCAGTATGGTAAGTAATATTTCTCCCTAGAAATCTATCGCTTTTGCCTTAGCTTAATGGTATGAAATGTGTATGTTATGTCGACTTGAGGGCATTGACAACTTGTGTGACTAACATGTGAGTATTGAGACTAACTTTCGGGTCAACGCCTTGCTTGTTTTATAGAAATGGTAAGACCAAGAAGAGCTGGAACTAACTATAGGGCTAACTCGGAAGAACCTCAACCGGAAGCTCAACGGAAGTGCAAGGAGGTAGAGGTAGGGGCCGGGGTGGTAGAGGTCGTGGTGGAGGACGAGGTAGGGGCCGAGGTAGGGGTCGTGGTGAGGCTCCCAGGCCTAACTTGGCGGATGTGATTGCTCAAACGGTCTCCAATATCATGCCGACTATTGTTGCCCAAGTCCAAGCAACTCTTGATGGGAACAATGGGGTACAACCTAATGAGCATCAAAATGTTGGAAACCCGGAAAATGTGAATGATGAGGGTGCTCAACCTCATGTTGTAGTAGAAGAAGAAGAAGAAGAAGAACTCGAAAGAGCGGATAACTATAGGGCTAGGTATAACCAACACGGAGTGTACCGCCAAGGTTGTCAATTCAAAGATTTCAAGAATTGTGGGGCACCGGAGTTTGATGGGTTGGGTGGGCCCGTGGAATGTATAAAATGGTTTGAGAGGATTGAAGCGGTGATTGAAAGGAGTCATTGTACTTATGATGACCGAATTTATTATGCCTCCGGTATGTTCAAGGAGGATGCTTTAAGTTGGTGGAACCAAGAGAAGGCCTTGGGTCGGGCCCACAATTTGGAATGGGCCGACTTCAAGAACAAAGTGAAAGAGAAATTTTGCCCCTTATGAGCTCCAAAACTTGACCATCGAGTTTGTCCATCTCAAAATGGACGGGGCCGACTACAAGGGCTATGTTAGACGATTCCAAGAGTTGTCTACCCTTGTTCCTCACCTAGTGAGCACCGAGTCTCGGGCCATTGAGAAGTTTGTTTTGGGTTTGACTCCACAAGTTCGTTCTCTCATCAATCCGGTCATGCCTACTTCCATGGTCGAGGCTATTAACCGTGCCGGTAGTGTTACCGAAGACTTGTTAAGAAGTGGAGTTTTGAGTAAATCATCATCGTCATCATCAAAAAGAAAGGAGGTTGGGGAAACAAGTGGTCCAAGGAAGATGGGGAGGTTTGACTCCAAGAATGCTAATCGGGGTAGGGTGATGGCGGCGGTGGAGCCGGTGAAGAAGCCTTATGTGGGGCCCCACCCACATTGTGGAAGATGCAATAGACACCACCCCGCCAATGTTCAATGTGGGGCATGCTTTAATTGTAACCGTTTGGGGCATATGGCGAAAGAATGTAGGGCACCAGGGGGGTACGGGTCCGCTCAATGTAGCTCCTATTCAAGCTCTTCCTCCTCAAGGCAATCAAAGAAGAGGCGAATGTTATGTGTGCGGTAGCCCAAATCATTACCGTAACAATTGTCCTCAATGGGTGGGACAACAAGTTCAAGTGGCCGTTCACCCCAATCAACTACAAATTGCCGGACCTAACCAAAACCGGGGACAACAAGGTCACCAAGTGCAACCCCGTGGCCGAGCCTTTGCGGTCAATGCAAATGAGGCCCGTAATGATCCCAATGTTGTTGCAGGTACCTTTCTTCTTAATGGTCATTATGCAACGGTTTTATTTGATTCTGGAGCCGATTATAGTTTTGTGTCCTCTCGCTTTATTCCTTTGATTGATGTGCATCCGTGTGCCCTAAACTATGTACTCGATATAGAAACGGTAAATGGCACCTTAGCAAAACTTAGTCAAATACTTCGTGATTGTATTTTGACTCTAAACGACATCGAATTCTACATCGACCTTATGCCTTTTGAAATCGGTAGCTTTGACGTTATTGTGGGAATGGATTGGTTAACGGCGGTAAATGCAACTATTGATTGTGGGGAGAGAGTTGTTAAAATACCGTTGTCTAGCGGTAAGATTCTTAGAGTTCAAGGTGAAACTTCCGATTCTCTAAATTCTAAAGTCTTTAGTGCTACCATCTCAAAGGTAGAATTGAAGACTGTTCCTATTGTTTGTGAATTCTCTGATGTTTTTCCGGAAGAATTACCGGGATTACCCCCATCTCGTGAACTTGACTTTCGTATCAATCTTATTCCGGGAGCCGCACCCGTGGCAAAAGCTCCTTATAGACTTGCCCTCACTGAAATGCAAGAACTCGAAGCTCAACTTAAGGAACTTCAAGAGAAAGGTTTCATCCGTCCTAGTCAATCTCCTTGGGGTGCTCCCATTCTCTTTGTCAAGAAGAAAGACGGGTCGTTTAGAATGTGTATAGACTATCGGGAGTTGAATAAGCTTACGGTGAAGAATCGATATCCTCTCCCTCGAATCGATGACCTCTTTGACCGACTTCAAGGTGCCAAGCACTTTTCCAAAATCGATCTCCGCTCGGGTTATCATCAACTCCGGGTTCATGATGATGACATTCATAAAACGGCTTTCCGAACTCGGTATGGGCACTTTGAATTCACCGTTATGCCTTTCGGGTTGACCAATGCACCAGCAGTATTCATGGATTTGATGAACCGGGTGTGTCGCCCTTTCTTGGACAAGTCCGTCATTGTCTTTATTGACGACATACTTGTTTATTCTAAAACGAAGGAAGAACATGCCGAACACTTGCGAGAAGTACTCGAGTTGTTAAGAAAGGAGAAATTGTATGCTAAATTCTCCAAGTGTGAGTTTGGTTGGAGAAGGTTCACTTCCTTGGTCACATGGTAAGCAAAGACGGTATTCACGTTGACCCAAGTAAGATCGAAGCGGTTAAGAATTGGAGGAGACCCGAAACACCTTCCGAAATCCGTCAATTCCTTGGATTGGCGGGTTACTATAGAAGATTTATCGAAAATTTCTCCCGCATTGCACAACCTCTTACACTCTTGACTCAAAAAGAACGGAAATTCGAATGGGGCAATAGACAAGAACAAGCCTTTCAAACTCTTAAGAACATGTTGTGTGAAGCACCCATTCTAACCCTTCCCGATGGAGTTGAAGATTTTGTAGTATATTGTGATGCTTCGGGGCAAGGATTGGGTTGTGTCCTTATGCAAAGGGGCAAAGTTATTGCATACGCCTCCCGCCAATTGAAGGTGCACGAGAAGAACTATCCGACACACGACTTAGAATTGGGAGCGGTAGTATTTGCTTTGAAGTGTTGGAGGCATTATCTCTATGGCACCAAGTGCGTGATTTATACCGATCACAAAAGCCTACAACACATTTTTAATCAAAGTGAATTGAACATGAGACAAAGACGTTGGCTTGAACTCCTTAGTGACTATGATTGTGACATCCGTTATCATCCGGGTAAGGCCAATGTGGTAGCCGATGCCTTGAGCCGGAAGGAACGAGTTAAACCAAGACGTGCTAGGGTTATGAGCCTCACGGTAGGACCAAACATTCGCGATCAAATCATTGCGGCTCAAGTACAAGCCACTCGACCAGAAAACTTTGGTAATGAGAATTTGGATGGTATGGAGCAACAATTCGATAGGAAGAGTGATAATGGGCTCTATTTAGTTGGAAGGCTCTGGGTTCCCATTTTCGGCAATCTAAGAACTCTTCTCATGCATGAAGCTCATCGATCACCTTATTCGGTCCACCCCGGGTCGGATAAGATGTATTTTGATTTAAGAGATTTCTATTGGTGGCCGGGTATGAAGCGAGATGTGGCTAGGTATGTGAGTGAGTGCCTTACTTGCTTACAAGTGAAAGCCGATCATAAGAAGCCACCCGATTATTAGTGCAACCCGAGGCCCCCGAATGGAAATGGGAACACATTGCAATGGACTTCATAACGAAGTTACCGAAGACAAGAAGTGGTCGCGATACAATTTGGGTGATAGTTGATCGGTTAACGAAGTCGGCTCATTTCGTGGCCATTCGTGAAACCGATGGTGTTGACACCTTAGCTCGTTTGTACATCAAGGAAGTGGTGTCTAAACATGGAGTTCCGTTTCTATCATCTCCGATAGAGATTCCCGGTATAACTCGAATTTATGGAGGGCCTTTCATCGTGCAATGGGTACGCGACTAAATATGAGCACGGCGTTTCATCCTCAAACGGATGGGCAAACCGAAAGAACAATACAAACGCTTGAAGATATGTTAAGGGCATGTGCCATTGATTTTAGTGGGAGTTGGGAAGATCACTTGCCTTTGGTGGAATTTTCATACAACAATAGTTATCATGCCACCATCCAAATGGCGCCTTTTAGAGCTTTATATGGTAGGGTTTGCCGATCTCCCTAGCTTGGGCGGAGATCGGTGAAAGCCAACTCATTGGACCGGAGATTGTGGTGGAAACAACAAAGGTGATCTACCAAATCAAGGAGAGATTGCAATTGGCCCGTGAAAGACAAAAGAAGTATGCCGATGTGAGGCGGCGACCGCTAGAGTTTGAAGCGGGGGATTATGTATTGTTGAAGGTGTCGCCATGGAAGGGTGTTATCCGTTTTGTGAAGAGAGGCAAACTCGGGCCAAGGTATATCGGTCCTTTTAAGATTATTGAACGGGTTGGGAAGGTTGCTTATCGGTTGGAATTGCCACAAGAACTTGGGGGAGTACATGATGTCTTCCACATTTGCAACCTACGCAAATGCTTGGCGGACCCGACACAACATGTGCCTATGAATGAAATTCGGGTGGATAAGAATTTAAATTTTGTGGAGGAGCCGGTAGAGATCTTGGACCGTCAAACCAAAAAGCTCAAGAACAAGCATTATACCATTGTTAAGGTTAGATGGAATGCTAGACGCGGAGCCGAGTTCACTTGGGAGCGTGAGGATCATATGAAGTCCAAGTACCCGGATTTGTTTAATAATTAGTGTTTTATTAGATTTCGGGACGAAATCCTTTTATCGGGGGAATAATGTAACATCCATGAATTTTGACCCGTTGACTTTAAGTATCATGTTATGAATTATAGTAGTTAATGATATCTTTAAATCCATCTTGTGGTTAAATGACTAATTGTATACTCAATGAGCCGGTTGACGGTGTGCTAGATGTAATGTCGTGGGTTTTGAACTAATTAGTTATGTTGACGGGTCAACCCATGGATCAAAGTCTTGACCCATGACCCACCTTAGTCAACCCAACCCCCACCCACCTTATCCTTTCCTTCCCTTATTCTTCTTATCTCTCTCTTCTTTACTCCCAAGAACACACTCTCCTTTCACTCTCTCTCTAATTAATTCATAGTTCATGGAAATTCAAGCTTAGTTAATGCAAGAATAATAAATCTTATCACCATTTTAACTTCATATCAAAAACTTGGGTTCCAAAGTGTAAGAAATGACCTCATTTGAATCAAAATTCGGGTTTGAGGATTTGTGAAGCTTTTGGTAAGTAAATTCTACTCTATGACCTTCACTTCATGTTAGTAAATGTACCTATAGTTGTGCCAAAACATTTTCGGGTCACAAATCGGGTCAAAAGTCGAATTAGGGTTGTCTAGGGTTAGTAATGGGTTAACCGAATTTGAACTTGAGTTGGTGTTTTGAAGAAAGATTTTAAAGTGGGTTTGGGTTATTCATG
Organism: Erigeron canadensis; assembly: GCF_010389155.1. Lineage (NCBI taxonomy): Eukaryota > Viridiplantae > Streptophyta > Magnoliopsida > Asterales > Asteraceae > Erigeron > Erigeron canadensis. The sequence continues at coordinate 3,218 of NW_025215522.1, read as the reverse complement.
TGTAAACATGCTTAATTATGCTTCATATTGAGTTTTGATGCTTCACAAATCGATTTTGGGTGTCAAAAATGAGTTATGGGTTAGTTTTGGTGTGTTTAGGTCGAAATGGGTTGCTGAGGCTGAACTGGGTGAGCTGCTGCGCAGCTAGTTAAGCTGCTGCGCAGCTTCACAATTCTGTTTTTCAGCTGCTGCGCAGCTAGTTAAGCTGCTGCGCAGCTTCACGAGTCTGTTTTTCAGCTGCGGCGCAGCGATAAGTTGCGGCGCAGTTGGGGGCTTAAATCACTTAACTTTTTCCTAGCTTTAGTTCTAACATCCTAGGATCGTCCCGACCTTTCCGGAATGTACTCTTATGACCTTATTGGTGCCCTACACATGACAAACGAGTCGTTTAAAGTTGGGTGTCCTCTTTGGAACCTAATTCAAGACATTAACATAAACTAAATAAACATATAACTTATGTTTGAGAATGAGGCGACCTTGGGGCGACTTCATTTTGGTTACAAACTATTACATGACCTCCCTAACGACCATGTTGGGTCCCGAAAGTCTTTCAAAGCCATAAACTAAAGCTAAAACCTAGTTAGAGAATCGTCTTTGGTGAATAATGCATGTCTTGTAAACATTACTAGGTTGTGGACGCGTGGAGCACTATAATCACCTATAATCTCATCTTAATTCGATATTAGCCTCTTTTGCCAATCAAGGTGAGTTCGTATCTCCCTACTCTATTGAGATTCGGGCTGAAAAGTGTACATTGTGTGTTTATTTGTTTGAATTAATTGTTTGTTGATTGAATGATGATTGATGGATGAATCATTGAAATGTTTTGTGTATGTTGGTATTGAGAAAGGTTATATTTAGATTAGATGTACATACATGGAAGTCGACTTCGCGTTCAAAAGGTTTGAGATGTGGAGGGTTAGCCGCTGGTACACCCTGTATACAAACATCGAGGACTCTTTGAAAGCAAGCCCTCTCAAGTGTATGTATGTATAGTTTGATCATATTGTTGGTTATTGGATGTTGGATTGATGGATTGTTGGGCTTGCATTGTGTTGGTTGCTTTGAGATGATTTGGTTGTCTGTTGAGACAAATGTGTTTATCCAGGTATAGACGTATACACTGGTGTTGGTCATCCGGGTTATAGACGTATATTCGCCGACGTTTTTGAGATGCCACAATGGTCATGGTGATGACCTGTGAGTATCGTTGCATAGATGGCATAATGGCCCTACATATTATATGTATTTTGGTTTGGCATGCATATCATTCACATCATGGCATTGACATTGCATTGATTGTTCTTATACGTTTGTTATATAGTGATGCATTGGTTGGATGACGTGTAAGACTACTTGTATGTGATAATTGTTCTTGTTTTATGACATGTGGTTATGGTCGGTGGTTCATCTTGGGCCACCACTACGAACTCACCAACCTCGTGTTGACTTGTAGAACACTTTTCAGGTAATCAGGTGGTTCAAGGATGTGATGCATGATCTGGTGTAGCTTTTGGTTTCGGGCATGGACTTTATGGATCAAGGATTCATACGCCCACTTTTGGATTAATGCTTAGGATCGATAGCCATCTCTAGAATTCTCTTTTGTAAACTTTGATGGTCATTTGCTCCTTGTGCATTGTTTGAATATTTGACTTGTTGTGGATTCACCGAATTCATTAATGTCATTTAGTTGCCTACGATAATCCCTCCTTGTGCTATATGATTTCCGTAATATTTCGAGCCCTAGCTCGGGGTGTTACAATAATACCCAACAATATCTGGATACTCATCAATTACTACCAGGGTATATTTCTTACCAGCACGAGTCGAACAATAACTGGACAAAAAGATCCATATGAAGCATATGAAGTGGTTTAGATATGCTAAAATTCTGCTTTGTCTTGAAACTGGGTGCGTTTCTGCTTATCCCATCTGCAAGTTGTTTTCTGGACAACTTATTAATTTTTGAAGTTTAAATGGGATAACCTTTTATGCCATAACCAGTTTGTCTTTATCAGCCTTGGTATAGAAACACTGCTTTGAAGGAGAGCTTTCCATATTCATTACATACACATTCCCTTTTCTGGGAGCAATCAATACTACCTTCCAATCATTATTAAATATAATGCCCTGGGAGATGTTAAACAACACCTGGTAACCATCATCACACAGTTGGCTCACACTTATTAGGTTATATTTCAAACCATTGACACAAGCCACCCGTCTGAATTTGACTTGACCATTATTCAGGACACCATATCCCTCAGTCTTTCCAGAGCAATCATTCCAAAAAGTAATAGAGGGTCTTACATCCGGTCATTGTCCTATGGACCAATCTTTCACTCCTCCTCTCGGTTTTGATGGTGGGTTTGGTGTCCTCTTGGTGTTGGTTTTTAGTTGATGTTGTCTTCTTTGGTGTTGCTTGAAACATAGAGGTTGTTTGTTCTTTGCCATTTCAACATTTTCTCTACTTTGAGATTTCAGATGCTTTCTGCTTTGCCATTTCTGAAGCACTTGAAATGGGTACATTGGGTGGCCAAATAGGATAGGCACACCATCAGCCCCACCAATGATGTCTCTCCAGTCCTTGGATAAGTACAAATCCCAACACCCCACCAACTTGGCAATTTCTTTGGACCTAAAAAACCATAATTAACTCAATGTTTCACTGCATTTAACTTCAAATTATAAATTAGGAATTAAAACAAACAAGTTAATACCTTTGACACCCATGAATTTACTAAACCTAGCACTGGATACACCTAGACCTACACCTGTCTTGGTTGTGGCAGTACAGAACCAATCACAAAATGCCCCTTACCTTCACCTCATCAATCCAAACTTTTTTGGACTATGCAACTTATCTTGACTCACAACTTCCCTTGTCCACTTACATGGTGTTGGATGGTTGCTGCTTGACCCAACTGGTTGGCTACTTGGTTAGCCACTGGTTTGACCCATTGGATGGTTGCTGCTTGACCCAACTTGTTGGCTTCTACTGGTTTTCCCACGTTCTTTATTCGGCTGCTACTTCTACCAACTGGTGGCTACTTGGTTGAGCCACATTCTTTGGTTGGCTGCTACTACTACCAACTAGTTGACTACTTGGTTGAGCACATTCTTTGGTGGTCTGTTGGTTCTCCTCACTGGTTACTACTGCTTTGACCCACATTCTTTGGTGGCTACCTATTTTGTTCATGTACATTCACATTCTC
>NW_025215521.1:0-124999 GCF_010389155.1 Erigeron canadensis | reverse complement strand
ACCCAAATGGATCCTTCCAAGTTCAAAGACCTTACCAATGAGCCACCAATATACTCTAAGTTTGATTCTTTTGATCTTTATAATTTTTTATTTTTAATAATGTTTAATATCTCCCAATTTGTTAACATTTCTATTTAAATCTATATGAACGTTTATTTTATGATATATAATCATTCACCTCAACTTTTATGGTTATTTTTATATTTATGACTATAACAACACGATTTTATCACTCGAATTCACATCAACAATGGCGTTTGGTTAGTGTGTGTGTTCTTGGTGTTTGTGTGTGTGTTGAGAGAGAATTGGGATCAAGTGTGTGTTGATTCAGGTGTAATGATCAGGTTATGTCAAAAGTTATGCCAAGTGTTATGATTTCTAAGGAATTGAAGGCTATTTATAGTCTAAACAAACTAACTATGCTAATAATCACAATTAGCCCCTCAACCTCAGAAATCATTAACTCATGACTTAACAACAAGTATGTCCATAACTTAAATTACAATGTATCACTACTTTTGGATTTCTAACATTCTCCCCCTTAGTGAAATATTGTAAGGTCTGAAGTACGTGTTGTTTTGTCTTGTAGGAATGAATTTGATGAGCCCGGTGATGAAGACAATTGGTGAGTTGAAACAAGCCTTCAAAGCTTTCTCATTGTCTTTGGAGAACTTGATTCAGTATTGGTCTTGGACTTCTTGATGTTAAATCATTTGTCGATTCTCAATGTTATTTGTGAACAGAGAATGATGAGTGTGTGTGTGTATAAATCTTCGAGGATGTTGAATCACAGATCAGAGTTGTCTTTTGAAATGTGGAAGGTATGAATTTGTCTTGAATTCTTCAATCTTCGAATCTTGAAGTCTTTTATTTGAAGTCTTGGAATGAATTTTCCGAGATATGTACTCTCCCCTTTTGAAGTGTGCAATGTAACTTTTGGTAAATTGTTGATGTATGACTTTGAAGATCTTGTATAAATTGAACTGATGAAGACTCTTTTGAAGCTTTTCTTCTTTGTCTTGAATCTTCAATTTTTTTGTCCTTTGAAGCTTTGATCTTTGTCACATCATCTAAAGCACTTTTGAGAGTAAACATTTGAATGAAAAAGTCTCTTATGAAGTAATCATGCTCCCCTTCAATTCATGAGTAATCACAGTCTCTTCGATTTTTGAAAAATCTCTTGTTAAATCTTGAATGTATATCCTTTTCTTTCGAGATGAATAATCTTCAAGTAGAATTTGGAACCCTTGCAGTTTGGAATGAAATTGACACACAACCTTTGAAGAAGAATGATGAGTTGATGTCACAAACGAAATTTGAGATAAAAGAACTCCAAATAATCTTGAAAACTTCCAACCAGAAGTTGAATTTTGAATGATAGTTTCTCAGAAAACAATTGAAACAACCAAACACAATCTTTTCTCCTTGTCCTTATCAATCATTCTAATTTCTTCTCCTAATCAATAATCAATCATACTATTTTCTCCCCCTCATAATGACAAAATTGGGAACCAATGTCATTATGCAAACATTGATTGATTCGATTGTCAAAAGAAATAATTATAACTAAAATCTAGACATTATGCACATGGAGAATTATCAGCCATCAAAACATCAATCTAATCAAATAAACCAACCAAATTGTTCCTATGGGTGACTAAGATGTAAGATTGAAGTTGTTGGGATAAACATTTTATTTTGGTGTTGGTGTTTTCTGTGTTTGGGTGATGAGAAAAGAAACCGGATTAGAATGATCCGTTTGCATTCAAAAATCGAAAGGATTAATGAAATGACCGAAAGAAATGTATATCATTTATCGGATTTCCTATGTATCATTGAGAAATGCACAAAGCAAACCTCTAACATAGTTTGGTCTTTTGGCTTTCCAACCTCAAGATTGCTTCAAAGAATGTAAACCATGGTCAGTGTCACCTAAGCGTTCGATAACCATGTTCTACTATCCTTAAAGACTTTTAGGAAAAAATCCAAGGTCACAATAGACGTCTTGTTAACTCAATAATTTCACAAATGCAATTATGAGACCTACGTTCAAAGCTGGAAATGATATTAGCAATGGTAGGATTTCCATTTGATCATCGTGAAATATCAATTAAGATATCACTACAAATGTTCCGGCTATATCACAAAGATAAGCATGTATATCACAAAGATATGACGCAAATGTGTCCTAAAGAATGAATAACGATCCAATTAATGATCAATCACGAGAGCTCTAGACACAAAGTGATCAAATGAAGTCGGGGACTGGAGCAGAGTGTCACCCTTTTTCAATATCAACGTCTTCCAAATGAAGAGTCAATAGAAATGAGAAAATCTCCGTGAGAAATAAAACAAGCATTTGTTAAGAAACACTTGAGTGGTTAGGTAAAGATGTGCATCGATTCATTGGGTCCATGAAGGCTTCTTCAATATCGAGATATCAACAAATGACATCTAATAGAAATGTGTTTTACCCGGCAATTTGAGAATTTTAGGGAAGGGTATCAATTCTTTTAACCCTTTTCTCACAGCATTAGCACCATAACCTCTCACTTTTCGACTTTACTCCCTCCAACTTTTTTGCACAAATTCATCATTACTCAAAAATACCCTCACTTTCTAATGAAAGAAGTGAATACTCTAGGGTTAGAACTCATCGGCGATGATGAAATTCATGGAGTATATTTTTGAGAAAAACCTAGTCGCTCATGTGCAAACTAAACACCGAACTTCCTTTGAAAAAAAAAATTCATCAAATGTGAAAAAAAATGTTTAAACAACACATTTGAAGTTTGAAAGAGATTTGAAATCACAAACTCCCCCTTAATCTATGCAAAGATAGATCAAAAAAAATTTTCATAGAAAAAGTGGAGCAAAAATGATTTGTGTGAAAACAAGTTTTATGAAAATTGAACTCAATCAATTGTTCAAGATGAGACAACTCAGGAGTACACAAAGGCGTTCAATCTTTTGCTTTTCATATCTACAATTGAGAGTTTTTGAAACAGTTGTAACAAAATTGCAATCAACATCTTGTATTACACATATATATTCATATAAGACCACTTGGAAGTACACAAAGGCGTTCAATTCCGAGTTATCTTATATCAATTTATATGTATAATAACATGAATTAATTCCAATTTTGAAACATAAATAATTTTCTTTTAAACCGGGTTGCATACAGAATATATGCAAGCCACTTTTTTGAAATAAATGAAAAGAAAAAAATCTTTTTGTTATTTTTCAAAATTTTTATTTTTGTATTTGATTTTTTTTTATTTTTCAACTTTTTATGATTTTTGAAAAATGAATCAAGAATTCCTTCCATGGTAAAGTGAATCAAGGATCAAGATTTAGCATACCAAGTTTAGAGATTAAGAAATTAAACCTCTTTTCGTCCAGTGGTTTTGTGAACAAATCAGCGAGTTGGTAGTTAGTTCCCACGAAGTAGAGTTCGATGTCACCTTTCTCAACATGATCTTTGAGAAAATGATATCTCACATCAATGTGCTTTGAGCGTGAGTGGTTGACTGAGTTGACAGCAATTGCAATGGCACTTTGAGAATCACAATAGATAGGGACAGGATCATATTTCAGACCATAATCGGTAAGTTGTGTTTTCATCGATAACACTTGAGCACAACAACTAGCAGCAACCACATATTCAGCTTCCGCTGTTGACAATGATACACAATTTTGCTTCTTGGATGACCAACTTACAATCTTATCCCCTAAGAATTGTAAAGTACCAGATGTGCTCTTGCGATCAAGCTTACAACCTGCATGATCTGCATCTGAATAGGCAGTTAAATTGAATCCAGTATCCCTTGGATACCAGAGACCAAGATTGGGTGTACCCTTCAGATAACGAAAAATTCGTTTCACAGCTTGGTAATGTAAATCAGTCGGAGCGGCTTGATACCTAGCACACATACATGTTGCAAACATTATATCTGGGCGAGATGCTATAAGATATAACAACGAACCAATCATGCTTCTATACCTCTTTTGGTCAAATGGTTTCCCATTTTTATCAACATTAATGTTTGTCTGAGCAGCCATTGGGGTTGAAATTGAAGAACATGTAGTCATATCAAACTTTTTCAACATATCCTTTATGTACTTACCTTGTGATATAAAGATACCATTTGGTAATTGTTTGATTTGTAATCCCAAAAAGTAATTCATTTCCTCAATCATGCTCATTTCAAAATGATTGACCATTAGAGATGAAAAATTTCGGCAAAAAGTTTGACTGGTTGACCCAAAAATAATGTCATCAACATATATTTGGACAAGTAAAACATGTTTACCTTGCTTACGAATAAACAGGGTAGGGTCAATAGTACCTTTGGTAAAGCCTCCTTTGAGTAAGAAAGTAGATAAGGAATCATACCATGCTCGGGGTGCCTGCTTTAAACCATAGAGAGCTTTGTCCAACCTGTAGACATGGTTTAGCCTTTTAGGATCAACAAAACCTTCAGGTTGCTCCACGTAAACTTCTTCTTTGAGTTCTCCATTCAAGAATGCTGTCTTCACATCCATTTGAAACACAATGAAGTTTCTGAATGCGGCATAAGCTAAGAATATACGAATGGCCTCCATTCTTGCAACAGGAGCGAATGTTTCGTCGAAATCCACACCAGGTTGTTGGCAATATCCCTTTGCAACCAATCTAGCTTTGTTCCTTACTACAACTCCATTTTCATCCTTCTTGTTCTTCAAAATCCACTTAGTTCTAATTGGTTCTTCTTTCCTTGGATTTGGAACCAATCTCCATACCTTCAGTCTCTCAAACTGAGCTAATTCTTCTTGCATTGCTTTAACCCACTCTGGATCACAAAGAGCTTCAGAGACAGTTTTGGGTTCGATGTTACTCAGTGAGAGTGCAACAAGACACTCATTGACTGTAGTACGGGTAGAAACACCAGCTTGTGGATCTCCGATGATCTGTTCTGTAGGATGATCTTTGCGCATACGTGACCACTTGTTGTCATGAGGAAGGGGATCTTGTTGATGAATGTCAACATTATCATCATTAAATCCAGAGTTTTTGTTGAGAAATGGAATCATAGCTCGGAAGAACTCTTTCCTCAAAATTTGGATGATCAAAATCCAGTGGTACATACACATTTGGAGTATTTGATGGATTTGTTATTTGGATGATTTGAGAAGGTTGTTCTTGAACATTCTTTTGAGAATAAATATCACTTGAAGGTGATTCTTCTTGCTCTGTAGAATTTGAAGATGATTCATGATAGTTGTCAGGAACTGATTCATTTGTTTGAATAGGGTCATTGTTCGGAATTGGTTCATTGATGACTTGAGGTTCCTTTTCTTGAATCGGTTTTGAGTTGTAGAATTCTTCAAAAAGAATATCTAGCTCTTCACTTGTTGGAGTTGGATATTTCTTGAACTTTGAAGCTAAGGTAGACGTCCTTGAGGAAGCACTTGAAGTACTTGGTTCATTAATTGTTGGTAGCAAACTTTCTTGTTCAAATATCATGCCAGACATCTCGTCAAACCAAACATTCATGGTTTCTTGAATCGTGTTTGTTCGACGATTAAAGATGCGATATGCAATCGATGTCTTTGAGTAACCAACAAAATAACCTTCATCACCTTTCCTTTCAAACTTTCCAACATTTTCCCGATCATTCAATGTATAACAGACACACCCAAAAATATGGAAGTAATTGATGTTGGGTTTGCGTTTGTTAATAACCTCATAAGGAGTCTTCTCATGACGCTGATTGATGATGGACCGATTTTGAGTGTGACATGCAGTGTCAACAGCTTCAGCCCACATGTTTGATGGTAATTTGGAATAAGCAAGAGTTGTTCTTGCTGCTTCCACCAGCGTACGGTTTCTCCTTTCAACGACACCATTTTGTTGCGGGGTACGAACAACAGAGAATTGGTGAGTAATGCCTTTTGATTTGCAAAATTCATTGAAGATGGCATTTTTGAACTCAGTACCGTTATCCGAACGGATATAACGGACATGAAGTTGAAGATTCACTTGAGTGGAAGTGATGAAATCGATCAAAATTTGAGTTGTTTCATCTTTTGAAGCAAGAAACTTGACCCAATTGTATCTTGAATAATCATCAACGATAACCAGAATATATCTCTTCCCGTTTCTGCTTTGTACTTTCATAGGCCCACAAAGATCCATGTGAAGCAAATGAAGAGGTGCCAAAGTGTGTGGAATTTTCTTTGGTTTATGAGAAGTTCTCTTGATCTTCCCAACTGCACAAGAAGGACAGACATGCTCACTCTCATATTTGTAGTCAGGCAAGCCTATAACAAGTTGCTTGTTGACTAAAGCATTGATGGTTTGATAATTCAAGTGAGAAAGCCTTCTATGCCACAACCAAGAATTCTTTGAAGTAGCTTTTGAAACAAGATAGATATTATCAGTTGGTTGGTTATCATCTAGATTAACTGTGAAAAGATTATCTTCACGATCTCCGCATAGGATATCAATTCCATCTAGAGTTTGGACTTTGCACAGAGATTGTCGAAAAAGAACTTGAAGGTTGTTGTCACAGAACTGTCCAACACTGAACAAGTTATGACTCAGGCCTTCAACATGATGAACTTTCTTAATGACAATTCCGTTTCTCTCAATATCTCCATAACCTAGAATTGGAGCGAAATTGTTGTTTCCGAAACGAACAGTTCCCATGAATCTTTCAACAAAATTCTTGAGCAATGATTTATTGTCAGTCATGTGTTTTGAACACCCGGAATCTAGTATCCATACACAGATGGTTATTTCCTGCAATAAAAAATTTAACCAACTTTAGGTACCCACTTAAAGACGGGTCCTTTGTGGTTAGTTAACACAGGCAGGGGGTATAACTTAGGAGATGCATACAAACATGCTTTCGAATCAACATACTTATTAACAAGCACATTATCAACAAGCACATTTGGATTAAGCAAACGAATATTAACACACGAATCAAAAGTAACATGTCTACCACCATTCAAACCATACAAATAAAAGCAAGAATTAACATTGTTTTACACCATCACAAGGCATTGCCTTGGCATCATTAACATTTGTTTTCAAAGATGACTTAAAGGATAAGTTGTTTGAAACATCAGAAACAAGCTTCTTCTTACTACCCGCTTTTCTCCTTTGCCTTTTCTTCTTTTTCTCAACTTTAGTGATCTTAGGTACTAATGACTTAGCTACCCATTTAGACTCACTAATCAAGCTCTTTCCACCTGTTGGATTGACACTAAGAAGATTAGAACGAGAGTTTTGAAGCACTTTTATCTTTTTAGACTCTTTTGAAGGTGCAGAAACTTCTTGTTTCTTAGGTTTATCGTGAGAAAACTAGCCATATCTATCCCTATATCTAGTTGCACCATTTGTAGTATCCCTAGTTAGCAAAACAGAGCTAGTCCTAGACACTTTAGAAATTGAACTAGAATGAGAGCTAGATGAAGAAACATTTGAATTGATTTTCAGAAGTTTCACTTTGTTGTATTTGATTTTGGGATTGGTCTCATCTTGTTTGGTTTTAACATTCTTTTTTGGGGTAGGACACTTTGTTTTTAACTTATTGATTCTTGGTTTGGTGACAGTCTTTGGTTCAGTCTTGATGAGTTTGGAAATAACCCGTTTCTTTAAATAATATGAAGTTGGAGCTTTGAAAAACGATTTTGGAGATTCCTCTTTTGATTCAACTTTGATTTTGGTAGATTCAATCTTTTTCTCAGTTTCAGAATCAAAAACATATTCTCCCTCCATGAATTTATCAAAATCATTTTTGGTGAATGGTGAAACCGGAGAGAATTTTGAAAAATCAGGAGTTTTGTTTTCCAACTTCACACTATTGGTAATCTCAGGAATAAAATCAACTTGAACTGACACATCTTTGGTTTCACAAGAAAATTGAGTAGAAGTATCAACACCTATACTAGCACAAAGCTTAGGGTGAACAACTAACTCTTCAGGAAACTCACAAGTGAAAAACCTAAAGTAGTACCATATTAAAACTAAACTATGCGCAAGTTCGTCATAAGATAAATCAGATTGCACATAATCATCAGCTATTACAGTAGCAACATTTTGACATGAACACTCAAGAGAATCAGTCAAGGTTTGGGTGGATGAAACAGTAGATGAAACACAAGTAGTCTGAGTGGAATGGTGTACTAAAAGACTGAAATCAATTTGGGTAGAAACATTCACACAAACTTTCTTGGTATCAACAACAACTGATTCATTCTTTGAATTCGGACTTTGAGACTGTAGATTATTAATAAGTTTTTGTTGAGATTCCACCTTTTGTTGTAAACCTTCTATTTGTTTTTCCAAAAATGTGGATGGAACATACAATTTAGTTGGTTTAGGTGGGGAAACGACAGATTCTTGGTTTTAAAAATTAGACTCAATCTCTTCTAATTCAAAAATTGATGACCTTTTCGTTTCGTAAGAAGTATTGATGGCATCATAGTTAACCAAAAATTTATTGTTTTGAATTTTCTCAACTTCATCAGTCTCAAATTCGCCATCCAATGGACGAATAAATTGTTGAACCATACCAAGTCTCAAAAACTTTTCATCATACAAGGGTTCGATCTTGTCTTTGGCTTTTTGCAATGGAGTGATATTCTCAAATCCCAACCCAAGAAGAAGTTCTGATTTATCAATCTTTGACTTATTGAAATAGGCAGTGAAATCCAAAAGAGGGTTTTGTTCAACTTTGTACAACTTTTCTTGATAGAAAAGTATATTCTTTTTATGTTCCTCAATTTGTCTTTCAAGATTTTCAATCTCAATGCCTTTTAAAAAACAGTTATGATTTAAATCAGAAACTTTTCTTTCAAGTTCAATTGTTTTTGGTGTAGCTTCTTGAAGCTTCTTATTCAGAATATCAACATCCATTTGTCTCGCATTTGCACGAAGCCATTCATTGGTCTTTTGAACTTCAAGATCTTGATTGGCATTTTCAAGATCATGAATAGTCTTTTCTAAATTATGACACTTTTCCAATAACTTAGAGTCAGGAGACGCATTCATTTCACATTCTTTAACCAACATTTGTTCTTTATAGTTTTGAAATTCTTGTTTCATAGCATCATACTCAAAAAGTAGTTTAGAATTTTCTTCAAGAAGTTTTGTGTACTCCCTTTTTGAAAATGAAATGCTAATTTTCAATTTCTTGTTTTTGTTGGCTAAAGAAGTGTAATGATTCGTCAAGTTTGATAATGCAATTCTACAAGATTCTTTATCCTTAATTGATGAAAAAGTAGAGTCGAGATTTACCTCATCATCGGGATATTCCTCGTCAGTGTTGTCAGCCTCCAACACTTTGTCTTTGCTCAACCTTGCCATGAAACATACATTGGCAGACAGATCTTCATCTTCATCATCAGTCAGTAAAAGCCACTTGTCATCTTTAGCAATCAAGGCTTGACCGGCTTCAACTTGCTTTGCCAGGAGCATCTTCTGCTTGTAGTATTCATAATTTTTCTTGCGAGGCAGCTTGCAATCCACAGCAAAATGACCAGGAATTCCACAGTTGTAACACTTTTTGTCAGATGTCTTTTCTTTCTCCACGATCTGTTTCTCAGTTTCTGCTTTCTTGTCTCTTTTCTTGGAACTAGTTGTTTCACCTTGTTCAAAACTCTTGTGATGATATTGTTCCTTCTTTGGAAATGCACTTGTTGATGAAGTTCGAAGATTGTTGTTAGTTGGCCTCGCTTTGAAATATTTTTTCTTGAAATGCTTAGTCACAGCGGCAAGAGCTTGGTAGAATTCATCAGGAACACCATCTCTTGGAGCCAAGTAATCTTCTCCCTCCTCATCAGACGAAGAAACAACAGTCATTTGTCTTTTAAGAGCCTCAGAAACCTTTCGTTCAACAACCAATGCCAAAGGATCAGTAGATAAAACTTCTGGCACTTTGTTGAGTGAATATTTGCTTAGAACTCGTGGCTCATTCAACTTGAAAGATTCATAAAGAGTATGAATGGTGAATTTGGTCAGATCTTGATGTTGTTTGATTTGAGTTCCATAATCTTCCCATTCGGGACCAAGTGCTTTGATAAATTTGATGTTCAGCTCAATCTCATCTTTCTTGACTTTGTTCTTTCTCAGTTCATTGATCACATTGCAAAATCTGTAGTAGACGGACTCAAGAGATTCATTTGGTGATTTCTGAAAATTGTCAAACTCAGTTAAGACATTTGTCAGTCGAATTGTTGAGGTTACATCAGAACCTTCCATTTGTCTAGCAACTTCATCCCAAATCTCCTTTGTTGTCAGCAGCAGTACGATCTCTTTGTTCAGCATTCAAAAGATCAGGAGTCAAAATAGCACCAGTAGTAGGATGACGATGCATAGCAAGTCCATTGATAATTGAGTCCTTAAGCATGTGACCATTAGTCTGACGTTCCACATAATCCATGAACCTTTTCTTCCAAAGTCCATAATTACTACGATAAAGAACTGGAGGTCTTGTATCAGTACCTAGAGACAATGCTTCACGAGTAGTCATTTGAAATTGATTTGAATTGAGAATTGAATTGATTTTTGAAGAAGAAATTGAAACGATCTAATTTGGAATGAAGTGAAACGATCTGAATTGAAATGAAATGAAACAATTTAGAAGAAGTGAGAATGAAACGATCTAAATGTGCAGGAATGAAATGATTTGAATTGAAACGATCTTAATGTAGGAATGAAACGATCTAATTTGAAACGATCTAAATTGAACTTGGAGTGAAACGATTTAAAATTGAAAACATCTTGAGAAGAAGAAAAATTCTAAGTATTCTGTAATGATTTTGGCAGAGTTTTGGTATGAATTGGAATGAAATAAATTGAGCAAAACCAATCACGAAGATCAGTTACCCAAGAGTATTATGATTCCCAAACACAACTCTTCACGAATTACTCAAACTAGAGAATGTTCAAGTAAAACTTGAAACGATCTAAAAGAGATCGTTCTGGTTTCAAAAAAATCTGAAACAATCTAAAAAAGATCGTTTTGGTTTCTTTTCAGGATTGCTCAACAACTTGAGTATTTTCAAAATATTGAATTGACCAAAACCAATCCAAAGGATCAGTTAGCCACAATCAACTCTTCACACTACAACCACACTTGTCAAAACGATCAAATTTGAATCGTTTTACAAGCCACAACACTGAAATGTATGTACCAAGGAAAGAAAAACAAAAACGATCTAAATGAGATCGTTTAGCTTCACACAGTCGTCTTCAACCTCTGAGTATGAACAACTCCATTGAAGATTTTTAAAACTTCAATATCTTTTGATTTTCTGAGAATTGGAACATGAAACCACTTGCAAACAGTTTGTTTTCACCTCAGCAACGATCCGATTAACACAATTTAGCTTATAACACAACAAAATCAAATCCCAAATTTTAGCGCCAAAAACTCAAACTCTGAACTTTTGATCCAGATCGAATTAGAACACGAAACTTGAGAGGATTATGTTATTAACTATGAGGAATCGAACGATGAACAAACATTTGTGATTTTATGTGATTTGAGAGGTTATTTTTGAATTTTCAGTTAAAAAAAAACAGAAACTGGAAAAAAAACAAATTATAAGGTGATTGTTTGATGAATTGTGATTGAATTCAGTTATGGATCGAGATCAAAATGATGTTTTTCTCTGATACCACATGTAACAACACGATTTTATCACTCGAATTCACATCAACAATGGCGTTTAGTTAGTGTGTGTGTTGAGAGAGAATTGGGATCAAGTGTGTGTTGATTCAGGTGTAATGATCAGGTTATGTCAAAAGTTATGCCAAGTGTTATGATTTCTAAGGAATTGAGAGCTATTTATAGTCTAAACAAACTAACTATGCTAATAATCACAATTAACCCCTCAACCTTAGAAATCATTAACTCATGACTTAACAACAAGTATGTCCATAACTTAAATTACAATGCATCACTACTTTTGGATTTCTAACAATGACGAATCAATAGGAACGTGGAACGTATGTGATTAACCCATGGTGTTTTACGATTAGTTTTGGAAATGAACAGAGAAGTGGTGGAATGTGCGGAACCACATATTGGATTACTCCAATGTGGCTCGAAGCCTCTGATGCCGAGTCAGCTCCTAGTGTATATATATATATAGAAGATATATTTATTTTATAAAATCTAAAATTTATTATTCTAATCCTTTTTATTATGGTGAACTCGACTGCACCCAAACAACGTAAATTCCGATCCCAAACAAAACAATATCAAGTTTTGATATTTCATCCAACTAATTCTTGGTTTAAGTATTTATTCGTTGCAAATTTTGATCTTCCATTCAACTAAATCTTGGTCCAAGTATTATTCTTAATTATTCGATCCGTCAACCAAAAACAATTTTCTTTTTATATCTTATAGGGGTTTTCTATGTTAAAAATATTTACAATCTTTACTTTTTTTAGCTTTTTCAAACATAGACACACCGTACGGATAAAAGACCTATTATATATATATATATATATACCTCTTATAAAACAATAGTTAACCAAGCATTTTAAAGCCCTCTTGCAATCTAAAACTAATTTGAAAAATTGCCACATAAGATTTTATCCTATGTGTCAACTTCATATTTTTCTTTAACTAAACTATATATTTAAAAAACAAATGAACCTATATATGTTAAAATAAATAAATGTATATATTGTAAGAATCTAAGATCTTCTCATTAGATAAAATGATATCTTCTCTTTAGTTTAAAAAATCACGTCTATACCTAATGATATTTCATTATCTTTTTTATTCAACATTCATATGAGGTTCCTTTCGTTTTTTTTATGGTGATTATATAAAAGTTTGTTCAGGCCGTTGGTTAGTTGGAACTTATATAAAAGTTTGCTTAGGTCGTTGGTTAGTTGGAACTCTCATCGCATTAATCATTAGTGGCAATATTTAAAGTTTATAAGCTTTTTTATCACTACTAAATTATATTCATCTTATATGAGTTAAGAGCTTTGTATAATATCATAACTTTTTGAAAGAGTTATGTTAATTCTTTCGTTCATATTACTATGGAAATTATGTACAATTTTTGGTTTAAATCTTTTATCTTTTTTTGAATTTTATGATAATGGTTAATATAATCTCTTTTTTCTTTTATTTTTTAACAATACAATTTTTCCATTGTGATGATGAAAAAAATATTATGATGGTAGACAAAGAGTTAGTTCAAAACAAGTGTATATAACAATTAGTTTAATGATTGGATAATGAATACGTTATTGCTAATTTAATTAAGTGAAACTAAATAGATTGTCCGTCCATATGTTTTTTTTACGATCATTATTGATCCATTCCATTAACTCATTTGTTCACATATTAAGCGTTTCATTAAATGTTTTTTAAGTAAGTTTAACTCAAATATCACTTTATTGAGCACCTTTTTAAAGCAGCCGCATATCGTGCGGGTAAAAAAATCTAATATATATACATAGGTTGTCAATCCAATACATTCAACCTTAAAATGAAAACACGGTAAAAAGTACATAAATTGACCATATATATATATATATGATAATGAATTTGGCTGTCATGTACATAAATTGACCATATATATATATGATAATAAATTTGGTTGTCATTTACCTAAGCTTATATATGAAACCATTTACATATTATTTATTAATATTTGTTTTATAATGAATAAATAATTTGGCTTATTTTTTTATGAATTATAACATTAAGATGTAAAAGATTATATTTCCAAACTTAAACGCATAACATTCACATATTTTCATTATATATATTATTTGTATTTTGGGTTAAGAACAATTCTAGCAATAAGGTATTTATCATTATCATTAACTAACCTAAAAATAACTAATGATTAATTTGCCACGATTGTTGTTACAAATAGGCTGGATATTGATCCCCTAGATGGGGCTAAAGTTGTGTCAGGTCAAAGATCAAATAACCGACGATTGCACATAAATGTCACTAATAATCACCTAATGTCCTAATGTGTTCGAAACCTTGTTGACTTTTGCAAACAGTGGAACCTCACACAGCTCAATTAGTTGTTTTGAAATTAAAGGTAAACGGAGTAGTACTTTCATCACGTCGCGTCATATGCCGTGATGTATTGCTGGGGTTGTCTAACAAAAAAAAAGTATTGGAGTTTTCTGAAAGGTAAGGTAGCCTAAGGCCTCAGCCAACGCCCCCTTCGTGAGCTATTCGTTGATGGTGTCGACGAGGAAGCCGTTGGCAGCGGCGTGTCGACCGGCTCGTCAATGGGCTTGTGTCGATGGGTGGAACACGGACGACGAGAGAGAGGAGCGTGCAAGTGGGTCCGAGCTCAGAATCAAACCAAAAAAAAACTTTTTTTTTTTAAATTTTCAAATCTCAATGGTAGTTTTTTTTTTGTTTTTTTTTTATTTCTTTTTTCTTTAAACGACCATTTCACCTTCATTTCTCATTTCACTTTCAATTTTCAAATAACACACACACATACATTCTTTTCTATCTTTCAAATCTTTATCTCATTTTCTCCCCCTTAACCAAAATCATGAACAACAACAATGAAAACTCTAACCAAAATCAAAACGTGAGTGCCGATATGTGGCGAGTTCATGAACAAACCAAGGTCAAACAAGCCAACCCACAGGTTCTTCCAACCCGTTGCCCCCTATAGGTCCTCCAACAAATTATTTCGTGAACCCATTTTCAAAACCATTTTATAACACTATGGGTTACAATCCAATTATGGGTAATAATTGGAACAAACAACAACGAATTGTGTTAGCCCAAGCTCAAATGGCTTTCCAATATCAACAACAACACCAACATCAACCACAACAATCAAACCCGGTTAATGCACTTGAAGCGGGTAGCGTCGCCTTTGCTGATGACGAAGATGAAGTTGAAACTCGTGCTCGTGCCGGGGGGAAGGAGGCCCAGGAAACCGCTTGAGAAAAGAAATTGGGAGGATGATGACCACGAATTGTTAGCACGTTGTTGGGTGCATTATTCGTAGGACTCGGTCGTGGGTAGGAATCAATCAGATGCCATTTTTTGGAATAAAGCTATGGAAATGTTCAACAGGGAAACAAGATTTGGCTCCCGTACGAAAAGCCAAATACATGGCAAATGGAACAAGATAAAAAAAGGTGTTAAGGAGTTTGGCGCGGCGTTGAAGAGAGTTAGTGAGCAGGGCCGGAAAAGCGGAACGGATGACAAATAGGTGTCCGACACGGCCATAGACTTGTACAAGAGAACAACAGGGGAGAAACATTGGCATTACCAGAGGTGTTATGACCTTCTTCATGACGTGGTCATCTTTTGGAACGACAACGCCTCGACGAGTAGGCAACCGGCTCCGGCAGTAGATTTGACTATCGATGATACTCCTCGTGGTTCGACCCCGGCTACAAATCAAACGGGTCAACCATTTGAGGCGTTATTTGGTGACGACCCGATTAAGATACCACCGGGTCGCAACGTAAGCCGGAGGTTGTCTAGTTCGTCCGATGCTACATCTAACCGGTCATCGGGTTCGGAAGCGGCCCAAACTCTTACTGCGTATCTTCGAGCCCAACAAGAGGCTTTGGAAGATGCCCATATTAGGGATGCCATGAAGTTTTTAGCAAAATCGATTCCTACGGGTCTGTCGAGGAAAGACATGAAGACTCACATGGCATATCGAGCACACCTGCACAGGTTCTATGCAAATGCCAAAGACGAGGGCGACGAGGAAGAGGCAGACGAGGACGAGGGCGACGAGTAGTTTTATTTAGTTTTAATAATTAATTTTATCTAGTTTTAATTTAAATGTAATGTTTTAATTATGTACTTTGTTTGTTATGTTGCTTTAAATTAATGTAATGTGTTTTTATTTAATGTAATGTAATGTTTTTTTATAAATAAAATTAAGTTTGTGTTTTTTATTTTGATAAATTAAAATAAAATAAAAGTTGAGGAAGAAGTGAGGAAGAGGTGGGGTTGGTAGTGAGTGAGGAAGAGGTGTTTTAGGAGAAAGAAAAACTTATGTGACAGTGAGTAAGAGAAAAGATGGTGTCTACGGTTGGTCGAGGCCTAATAATTGATTTTTTCCCCTTATTTTTGTGTTTGACTTTATTTTAAATAAACATAAATGTATTAGATTTTATTATAGATTCTATACAAATCATTACAATATTTAAAATGTAAAACATAAACAATATCAAAAAGGATATACTGGATATATACGCTAAAGTGATCCAAATTTAGTTGTTGTGGGCGTACATAAGTACCAAAAACATATGTATAAGAGATCACTAACCCTTGACGACGAATATATTTTAAGATATCACCATCTCCAAAGCAACTTCTACACTTCAATTTTCTTCTTATCTGGATCTTCTAAACTGTCTATAAAAATAGGGACAAATAAAAAAAAATAAGTAATTGCTTAGTGAGTATATCCACATATATACATACATGTCATGGCCCAACTTATCATAATCCGTTAGGAACGTTAATGCCAATTGGGTCTTACATAACGTCCTAACTATCATATGTAATTTGGATCCATATTACACCACCTAGCTCACGAGTAGTCACCCAAAGCTTGTGGCCTCACCCATCATAATCAACCCCTAATTATGATTTGTTTTCCAAATCATATTATCCCCCATAACACTAATATATAGATATATTCACCTCATCCACGACGACAGTAGACTGATTCATAATATAAAATAATTAATAATGATTTTATTAGTCTATCAATTCACTTTTCAAGCTTACAAGTTACAAGTATTTATTAACATGGACAATTCTTATTATAATATTTGGCTCATTCATTATGCATTTCTTCTTTTATCAAACATTATCATCAGTTACGTATAGTTTTCATTCTTTCAATTCTCTTTATCATTTTTGACCTCGTTGTGCGTTAGCGCATCCGTTTTCTTGCTCGTTAGCACCCTTCCTTCGCCTTATCTATTCATCAAGTCAATCAAACCAATAGATCACCAACTATAAAACAATCTTATGTCAAATACCATAATGAAATTAGCATTAGGTCGATCAATAATATCAACCTAATCTTTTAGCAAATGAAAAGCGGAAAACAATATATAAAAAAAAAAAAAAGGTGTTTTCTAGTTTTTCACATAAAAGTGGAAAACAGTGTTTTCTGTTTTTATGGAAAACAATTTTAGAAAAATATG
This sequence comes from Erigeron canadensis, assembly GCF_010389155.1. Lineage (NCBI taxonomy): Eukaryota > Viridiplantae > Streptophyta > Magnoliopsida > Asterales > Asteraceae > Erigeron > Erigeron canadensis. The sequence continues at coordinate 107,799 of NW_025215521.1, read as the reverse complement.
ATTTGAACGCATTTTCAGTTTTTCGTGTTTTCTTATAAAACAAAAATGAGAAATAAGGGGTATTTTCCCCAACTAAACACACCATTGTTTTTTTTTTTGAATTTTCAAATCATCCATGTGTAGAGAAGCTGCCGATAGTGAGAAATAGTTAATAAAAACTGGCCTATAAATTTAGTACAAGCTCAATTATAATTTACTAGTTTTCAGTCTCGTCCGATGGACGGTTAGTCTCAAAAAAAATATCAAACTAAGGGAATCAAAATGATAACATGTGTTAGAGGATGATTAACATGCGTTGGGTTCAACGTTGTATTTTTTCCATCTAACAAAAAATAACAAAATATATGTCATATAATAAATGCAATAAACAAGATGTAATAGTGAGCAAAATAAATTTAAACCTTCTGTATAAGAAGTCATGATCAACTAATAATTGACAACAAAATAAATTAAAAGTTGAAAAATAACAACAACAGAACATTTCAATCTCTTATATAAATAAAACAAAATTGTTTCTAGAATTTTTTGTCCTATGTGGCATACCAACATTTTCTCTTAAGCTATTTTCTAAATATTTATGATGTCATAATTATTTTTTTTTATTTTCAAAAAACTCTTCTTTTTTATATTAGGCCTTATGTAATCTTTTTTTTTTACATATTATTTTTGTAACCTTATTTTCCAAAAAATTAATATGAAAAATGATCGATTGTATTATAGCTCTTTATTTTTAACTCTATATCTACCATTGCTTTATGGTAGTTGGTTTAACTTTTTTTTTCCACCTAATCGGTTTTATATATTAGTGTTTATCTTTACAAATATGTTGCTATCTTTATATCAAAAATAATAATGTATCGAAAACAAATTACATACAACAACAACAATAACAGCAACGATACCCAATCCGGCAAAAGTCGGGTTTGGGGGAGTTAGAATGTAGACAACCTTGTCCCTACACGAAGGTAGAGAAACTGCTTCCGGAAGGATCTCCGACCAAAAAGAGGCAAAAGATTTCTCTTACATAAATAAAACAAAATTATTTCTAGAACTTTTTTTCCTATGTGGCATACCAACATTTTCTCCTAAGCTATTTTCTACAAATTTATGATGTCATAATTATTTTTCTTTATTTTCAAAAAACTCTTCTTTTTTATATTAGGCCCTATGTTATCTTTTTTTTTTACATATTATTTTTGTAACCTTATTTTCCAAAAAATTAATATGAAAAATGATCGATTTTATTATAGCTCTTTATTTTTAACTCTATATCTACCATTGCTTTATGGTAGTTGGTTTAACTTCTTTTTTTTTCCCACCTAATCAGTTTTATATATTAGTGTTCATCTTTACAAATATGTTGCTATCTTTATATCAAAAATAATAATGTATCGAAAACAAATTACATACAACAACAACAATAACAACAACGATACCCAATCCGGCAAAAGCCGGGTTTGGGGGAGTTTGAATGTAGACAACCTTGTCCCTATACGAAGGTAGAGAAACTGCTTTCGGAAGGATCTCCGACCAAAAAGAGGCAAAAGCTATAGAGTGTAAAAAGTTTAGTAACCATACATATCGGTCGAGTATCGTTTGACTACATTACAATTAGAGGAGAATAGCATATAGCACATAATACACTTTAATTAGCGTAAAATGGACAATACTTAGTAAAAAGGACATTTAAACATACATCAACATGCAAATGTAATAAACATGTCAATATGCATACAACCAAGCATGGATCCAACAGTTACGAGCGATATATGCAAGAATTCCCTTAAACTCCCTCTCAGCAAGCCAAAGAAACAAATAGGGTACGTTGAACCAGACATGGATAGAACTGTCCTAAATTACATACATAAGTCTATAATTTTTTGCTTTTAACTTTTTAATTATGTTGCTCGGATTGAATCTGGGTTGATTAGTTAGTATCAAATAATGAACAAACATGAACAAAATACCAGAAATTAAATTAAAGTAATATAAAAAAAATATGTTTTATTTGTTGAGAAACTATATGACCATGATTTTTTCTAAAGATTGTACGGAGAGGAATAATGGAAAATGATTAATGAAAATTTATTTAGGTTGTGTATATAATAACTTCTTGTGAGAGTTTTAAGATAATATATATTTTTAAAATTTAAAAATACTTGTTTCGATAGAAAAAGATTTATGATAGATTTTTAAATATAATTATTATTTATTTAATAAGAAAAATGAAAAAAAAAATCTAGAAAAAAAAAGAAAGCTAATTTAGTAAGGAGAAAAAAATTAGGCTAAGAAAGAAGATTAGGGTGCTAAATATACCCAACCTTCTTTTTTTTTAATTAGAATATTAACTATTCGGCCTTTATTATATGGGGGCTTTGTTGGCGGGGTTCAGAAGGTTAAATTGTTAATAGGTAAAAACATAAAACAAATAACAATATAATAAACAAGATAATTAAGCAATTGTTATACACTCTTATATAGATGCGAAGAAAGAGGTTTACAATGCAAACGTTAGTAAACTACTTAACGTATCACTAGACTAACTAAAGATGGAATCTAGACACACAGATTCAATGTGTGCAAATACAACAAATGTAACGTAAAGCAGAACATACACTTAGTAAATTTGGACAAGCAAGAAGAATTGTTATTCACAAGTGTTGCATTTTATAGAAGATAAATAAGATAATAAGAAAGTGGCTGGCAACCATCCACTAGTGAAAAACTATGCAACCTACACATCTAAAAGGTATTCTTTTATGTTTTCAGAGTAAAATAGAAATCACTAGTTTTTAACTACCGCCGCGGTAACGGTAACAACTGGTTTTAAAACTCTCATAATCACATAGTATACAAACAAAAAAAATTAAAATGTTTTTGTACATGCTTAATATATGAGAAGCTACGTGTGGATAATAAAAAAAAAATTATGCAATGTAAAACTAACAATACATTTCACTATTTTGCCAACAAAGTGTCAGTGCATGTGTAAAGTTTAGAAAATAAATTATGTAAAACCATATGCTGGTTTTAGAAACGGTGGGTTACACTTTCTTGAGAAAAGAAACAAATGTCATTCTCTGTATTCAACCCACTTCCCCTTCATGTTAGCTACATTCACCTTGGCTTTAACATATTTTCCACCATATCTCACTCTTAACCACCACAAACACCCCCTACTGATTTTGATTCTGCTTATTCCGTTAATAATTAAAGTCGGCGTTTTATCGCGATGGTGGTGGTGCATCACTGCTGGTGGGTGGACGCACAAACTGTTGACGGCAAGAAACAACGTTATTAGTACGACAATGGTTTTGACGACAACAATCACATCACATTTCTCTCTCTTCTTGAATCTGTGTGTAGGTGTGTTGTTTGAAGTGGATGCTATTTGAACGGAGCTAGTATAAATCCGTATAGATCGGCGGCTGCATACTACTCTTTATTTTTATCCTTAGATTCGTGTATAAATGCGGTTTTAAAGTTTGACGGCGGTGGTGTTTGGTCGGAGGTGTTATACATCCGGATGATGTGTTTGTCGGTGGTATTATATATCCGGATGAGGTGGTGACCGATATACCTGTTATGCTCATGATTGTGTATCGATTACTTCTAATGATTAAGTATGAAGATTTGTTGCAAGAATTGGATTTAGATATCTTCTTTGTATTTGGGAAGAATGGGGAAGAAAGGGTTTTGATGAAAGAATTTAGATATGTTCTTGTAGTGAAACTGAAAAGTTTAATGCATAAGAAAGTGGTATCATGTGCATTATAATTAATAAAAAAAATGTTTGTACTATTTGCATAAGTGGTTGTAGGTAATATGTGAGTTGTAATCTATCTATAATCCATATATAAACAAACTATATCTCTCCAAATTAAACACTCTACCTTTAAAATCTCTATTTTACCCTTTTAATTTACACTACTACCAAACCCTTTATTCCTAAATCTATCTCTATACTATATTAATAAACAAACTAACTTTAATTTCCAATACATTCCTAACTCACACACACACTAAATCTATCCAATATATTCTTAAAATATTTTACACCTATATTTTTCCAAACTATCTATCTTATTTATTAATTAATTTAAATATTTTCACCTAATATCTCTATTATATTTTTAATAAAGTTATTTACAAAATATACATCTCTTAACCATAAAATAACTACATTATCATTTACATCTATTACTTTAAGATTAATAATTACATCGTTAACACCACCGCCACTAGCACCGTCCGTTGCCGTCACCGCCGCATTGCGCGGGTACCCATCTCGTGTTTATAAAACTGTATAATTGTATGCATGGAGGAGTTGTACTAAGCATGCAATAAGGACTTGTAAAAGTATATAAGTTTTTAGTATATATATAATTGTAAAAGACTTACACATACTTGACAATTTTCTCAAAGTATCACATGACTTGTTATATGTTAATCATGTGGCCCTTTTGAGACCAGGTTTCTCTTTCACTTTTCTTACCATATGTGACTTACAAATTGAGGATGAATCATCAAACTTGTCCTTGACTCATGTTGATGTTAGAGTGTAATCATGTTATGATAAACATATGTCCGGATATAATTTAAGCCTACGAGGTTACACGAAATGATCCGGTAACTCTATATTATTAATTAGTATATTTTGTAATATATTAATTAAAATATAATCACGAATTAATTAATTATGGATTCAATTAATTAAAAAAGAGGTGTTTAAGTGTAATTAGGAATTAGTGAAAGTTTCCTATATCTAAAGTGATATGGCCGAAAATTATAAGGCTTGGAAAGCCTTTGATGTTGCTTGCCCATCAAGTTTAAACGCTAATTAATTAGCCTATTAATAGAGGGCTAATTCTAAGGGTTTTTCATATAATTACACAAAGCAAAAACTCTCTCCTCTCTCCCTCTTTGGTTCGGCCGAATACCCCTCTCCACATGGTTTTCGGTTTTCGACTTTAGGGTATTTAAACAAGGGGTTGTTTGCTTCATGATTCAGGTACTAGCATACGGTATAGGGGTGTCTAGTGTGCGATCGTAGAAGGGTTTTGCTTTAAACCCTACAATAATAATAATCTTATTATTAATAATTTTATTGGAAGCTTTGCGCAAAGGTAAACGTTTCAATTATCTCTTTGTTAATTAATTTGATTACATATATGTTTCTTTCCGTTGCATACTTATGAATTGTTATATGTTTATGTGCTCATATTCTAACCGTTGAAGTGTACTTGTTGATGACCCAGTCATCACTTACATTAGCAACAAGTCATCTCAACGAATACTTGTCCTAATAGGGTTCAAGGTTCCTGCCTATCCCAGTTACTCTTTTGAGTCGGCATTATGCTTGCACACCTTAATTCAAAAAGGTTATCACGGCCAAAGAAAAACCAGATTAATTGAAGCTTCTTTTTTACCAAGTGGTGAGCACTATATGGTAATTCCGAAATCAAGTGATCATCAAAGTGGACATAAGCAAAAGAAGTTACTGTTTGATTTGTTCTGTATTTTTTCATTTTTATGGTATTGTAGTAAAAATTTTAATCATATGTCATTGTTATAGACAAGGTTACACTATTTGAGTTGGGATTGGATCAGCAAGAGAGAGAGTCAGGAATTTATAATACTCGGATCAAATCAGACTGAGATTTTTTTATATAATATATATACTCTCTTTGAATATATATATATATATATATATGGTAGAGATCCAGAGAGAAGGTTCTTAAGGAGAGAAGGGAGAGAAGGTTCATTTTTTTATTTCTTTTAACTTGTTTGTTTGTTTTTTTTTTTATTTTCACTTTTTATATTCTTTTTTAAAATTAATTCAATCCATAGAAATATTTAAAAAAATAAAAATAAAAAAAAATTTCTAACCCGAGTTGGTGAATTACACATGTAAGGATACGGTACGGGCTTCGCCCTTAAGGATATTAATAAGGGGTAGCTGGTGGGAGTGATAGGTCATAAAGGGTGATAGGTCAGGGGGTGATCGGTGATGGGGTGATCTACCTAACGGGCTTCGCCCTTAGCTATCATGACTCCGCCATAAGCCGAGAAGCTTCGCCTATAACTTACGGGCTACGCCCTTTGGAAAAAAAATATTTTTAAAATTTTTTAAAACTTTTTATATTTAATAAGTTAATTAAAGAGAGAATGAAAAAAGTGGAAAAAAAAAAAAAGTTTAAAAAACAAATTAAAAAAATTAAAAACGGACTTCCTCACCCTTCTCTCCTTAAGGTACCATCTCATTTGATCTCTATCCTATATATTTATAATAAATTATAAAAATAAATAAAAGAAAACATAATTTAAGTATTTCAAACAACAATAAACTTTATGTTTTAAATTTATATAAATCTATTATAATTTAAACATAAATAAATAAATAAATATTAATACTACTAATAATAACAATAGTAAAATCGGTTGGTACCCCACCTCCCTCTCTCTCTCAGTTTCTTACTCTTTTCTTTTCTTTGAACACTAGCTGACGAATTTTCCTTTTAAAGTTGTCGTATATTTAGGGGGACGTGTAGGCCGACCACCCCATATGTAATCCGACCATCCCTTTTGGAGCGACTGTCGCTCCTAAAGGGGTAGTAGGATACGACAACGGGCGACAGCATACGACAAATGTTATGTACGATTCGAACCTACCACCCCTTTAGGAGCGACTGTCGCTCCTAAAGGGGTAGTAGGTTCGAATCTAACTATTTGCCCCTATAATGTTTCTGTTTCCCCGTGACGATTCATATTCCCTTTAAAAGTTCAATCGATCGAGGCATTTCATTTGCTCACTTTTACACTTCATAATCTACACATTCCTCATTTGAATTTGCTCACTTTTACACTTCATAATGTTTCTGTTTTCATTTATTCAAACTCATTCGGTCGTTTTTGGATATAAAGTATAGTAAGTATAGATATTACTGATAAGTGTTTTTATTATTTTAGATAGATTGCTTGGAGGAAATTTTCTTAAATCCAAATGCGCCGGAAGGTGTAAATGACGAGTTTGTGTACGAAGAGCCCGATGACGAATTTGAATCCCCAGATGTCCGTGCTGAATTTGATTACGATCACGATGTTTTTTATACCAAGGAGGTATGTATATAATCCAACCTTTTCATTTTTTGTGTTGTTATTTTGTGAGTAATTGTATTTTGTTATTATTCATTAGATTTGTTGCTATAAAAGTATGTAAGAAAACTAATTATTAAAACTACGGATAAAAAATTGTATATAAAAACATATTAAAAAATGTACGTAAAAATGTAGATTAACAAAAGCTATTGAAAAATTGTTAAAAAAAAAAGTGTATAAAAAAGTGTATTATAAAAAAGTGTATAAAAAGTGTATAAGAAAGTGGATTATAAAAAAGTATATAAAATAGTGTATTAAAAAAATGTATTATAAAAAAGTGCATATAAAATCTAATTATAAAAAAGTATATAAAAAAGTAAAATTAAAAGTGTATAAAAAGTGTATTAAAAAAAAGTGTATAAATATTTCAGGTGTTTGACACACACATAGATTTGGTAGACTGGGCTCAAAAAACGGCAAAGGAGCTTGGTTATGTGTTAGTAACACGAAGATCAAATGCCACAAAAGTCGGAGAAGTTAAAAAGGTGGTCCTTATTTGCAACCGTGGTGAAAAAAAAAGATAAACGGTCAACCGGGGCACCCAAAGGGAGTACCAAAATTGACTGTCCATTCAAATTGGTAGGCCGTCTGACAAAGGACCATAGTTGGTGGGTTGAAGTTATAGATCACCGACATAACCATCCATCAGCTCGTAATTTGGAAGGTATTGCGTACGCAAGACGACTAACCGATGTTCAAAAAGAATTTGTGGACGAAAAGCCGTTGCTAGGTTTTGGGCCAAATAGCATAAGGGACCAATTGAAGGATGCATTTCCCGGCATCTTGACCCGTTCACAAGACATTTCTAACTACCTGCGGCAACACCGGCTAAAGCACGCCCAACAACGAGGGGAAACTCGAATGCAGGTGAAATAAGAAACATACCTGCATGTGGATCGTATAACTATATGTTTATTTTTTAAAAAAATACGACTTCCTTATACTTTGGTTGTTTACCCGTTGCAGATCGTGCTCCAATTACTATCTGACCATCAGTACACGTGTCAAAGTGCGGGTGTATAGTATGGGCTAGCTGTGGCTTGCCATGTAGTTGTCGACTTCTAACATACATGCAGGAACACGTAAGTACAGTTCATTCAAATATAAATGGTCCATTTTACTTAAAAATACTTAATGTAATATTTTTATTCCTGCAGGAAGGCGTGTTCAAGAATATGAGATAGATGCATTTTGGTGCAGGCTCGATATTAACCCGTCCACCTGCCTGCCTGGAAATGTGAAGAAAGACTCGGATGATGACGAGCCTGTTGAGGACTTTTGTGGCGAGGTTACTACTGCCTTGGAACGACAACCCATAAAACAAAGGAAAAGCTTGATGTCAAAAATAAAGGACCTCATCTATCCGGGTCGGTCCAAAATCAAGGATCCGGAGGTCCAAAAGAAAACATGTGGTAGACCTGTTGGGTCAAAGAAAAAGGTATATTATTATAGTCTAGCAAATTATTAATTGTTAAATACTATACGGGTATACATCTAACTTAATTATTCATTCATTCATTGCAGATGCCAGACTTGAACGTATCACCTCCGATGCCACCACCACCAAAGATGAAAAAGTCGAGGTCCGTGCACGTGACAACACCTAAGTATCCGGATACCGCACCAGACTCAGGCTCATGCTACAGAGACTTTCAGTCGGCAAGACACAGTGACCATGTGCCCACGCAGTCACGTTTCGCGGAGCCTGACACCGAATTACGGGAGGACACCCGTGGATATATTGATGAGTTGATCCGATCGTCACAATTTTCAGCAGCAGGGCCGAGTAATGAGCCTACAACCGAACCCTCATTCTTAGATCAGTTGTTCGGCGCAGCCGAACCCGCGTACTATCCTGTGCCACCAACAGCACCAACAGGCGTAGTGGATCAGTTCTTCAGTGCCGATACTTATTTTCCTGCAGGTCCTAGCACTCCGATGCCAGCTGCACCATCATCGTACTTTGATTTTTTCACTACGCCCACACAACCTTCGATGCCACCAGCACCATCACCTCCGATGCCACCAGCACCAGCACCATCACCAATATCTCCCATATCAGCTGAGCAGCAATTGGCTGCTCTACCAGTACCACCACCTAACACTCGCCCACTGCAGACGACAGGTATAAACGGTTACCTTGATGACATACCGAATGTATTTAGACCATACGTCAAGGGGATTATTGCAACTGTGGATTCCGGGCACTTGCTGTTGCATTGGGGTATGATGAAAACGAAGGTTACGAGTGGATCCGACTACATATGTTGGCCGAGTATGAAAACAACAAACAATTCTACGATGAACTAACAAGATGGGGACAGGCTGAAGCGAGGTTTTTTGAGGGGTTATCAAGGTCTTATGTAGGGGTGTTTAGACCAACTGGCTACTGGATGCACATGACTATGGGGGCCATGTTGTTGTCCAACAGGATGGGTATAGTAATTAACTGTTTATCTACTGCCGCCAGTTGGACTTCGTTCCCATTTACCTATGGTCCTGATGAGATGCCTAGGACAGAGCCCATATCAACAGCATTAGTACATGGTCACGGTCACTATATCATGGTGCAGTTGGAAGGTGACTACCCGATGGCCCCGGAGATCGCATATTGGGTACAGGATCGTGTAAGGCCTCCCGTGAGCAAATGGAAAGATTTGTATCGATACCGCCAGTTAGCCTACAATAGATATATAGATGCAACAAAACCTCCTCCCATCTATATGGGAACAGTGGACTCATCTGATTAGGATTGTAATAAAGTTTTTTGTTTTTTGTTATGCCCGTTTTTTTTTTTCTTTTTTTTTATTAAAGAAAACTTGAGGTGTTACTTCGTAACTTTATCATCTTTTTACTTGCTATATTACTTTTAATAATATAATAATACTACGAAATTTGGGGTGTTACATTTTTGCAAACCAGATAGTCCACCATCATTATAAACAAACAGTACACGAATAATAAAAATGTCCATATCAAATACAAATAATACAAATGTACATAACAAACTGTATTTATAAAAATGTCCATATTTCGTACAAATAAAAAAAGTCTAATCACCGGAACCGTCGTCGTCCTCACCGGCATTATCATCACCCACACCTGGTCCGGATACAGAGCCTGTTCCACTAAAAAATACACTCATATCCGACAAGCTACCAAATTCCCCTGATGGAGGTCCATAATGCGCCGATGTCCCATCCCATAACTGGCGGGGGTCGAAATACTCATCACCAGGCTGGTTCAAGTCAACATAGTAGCCGGAAGGTTGGGATCCAGACGGGCCAGAATAGGATCCAGACGGGCCGGAGGAGGATCCAGATGGGACAGAATACGATCCAGATTGGCCTTCCGGAGGTCCATAATGTGGTTGCGGCAACTCAACAGGGAAATCATGGGATCCGAAACCCCTGAGAATCCTCCCTAGTCCGCGCTGATGTCCCGATCGCGATCCAAACGCTTCCGGGAACAACTGGGTTGGAGGTGTCGGTGCAGGATCCTGTGAATGTCTCACCTGCGCAGCTTCCAGACGGGACTGCATATAAATAGTAAGGTAAGTTTAATAAATGGAGCAGTAATTAAAAGTAATTTAACTTAAAGTTATGTATATACCGCAACTTCCGGAGGTTGTAGTCTGTGGGTTGCCGCCCAAGTCGACTCCCACGTGGGCGGTGTCCCCTCCTTCTTTTCGTTATGGTGCTTGGCCTGCAAACAAGTCAAATAATTAGCATAAAAAAAACACAAGAATTGTATACTTTTGTTAAAACCAAACGTACCAACGCCCGATCGTGGGCAAGAGAAATAGATCGCCGACCCTGAGTCCCCACCGCCTGTTTGGACCGGTTTGTCTTGTTTGTCTCGGCCCGCTTGACCGGTCATCCCTCGTATAGAAACGCAATAGTTTTCCCCACTCTTCCGGGTCCATACCAGCTGGCGGTGCTGTCTGCAGGGTATCTGCTGCGCCTACACCCCCCCGTGCTGTAAAATGCTGAGATTTGAATTTTGACTTTCTCTGCCTATATATGCTAGCTGCATCAGCACGGAAAGCCTGTTTTGCTGCCTTCCGGGTGGGGTCGTCCTCATCAAGCTCTAAGTACTGGTCCATCGCAAACCAGCGCTACATTGTTTACAAATACAAGTTAGCATTTTCGAGGTTATCATTGTAAAACATATTAAGTAAAAAAATATAAAAAGAAACATATTCTAACCTGTATTTCCTCCAAAATATTGTCCCTCAGAGACTCAGGCACATCGTCCCATGACTCGTAGTACTGGGGGACATCTCCGATCAATGAGCCTAACAAAGATTTGTACATAGCCCCGTAGTCCCCGATCGACTGAAAGGTCTTTGATTTGTAATCGAAGTACATGGGTAACGGGCCTCCATTTTTCTTGAAGGCAGCCTCAAGTTTAGATGTTTGGCTGCCCCTCTTGGTGGTGGTGGTGTTTTCTTCGACCCTACAAAACCAATAAGTAACAATAACATAAATAAGTTACTTTAAACGATAAGAATACAATTATTTCAATGCATAACTAAATTTAATGTAAAGTCAATTTTCTTACCGCTGTTTTTGCAGCCTATTATTTTCTTCCACTACGATCGGTGCGGATCGTTTCCATCGCCGTCGCCGCCGTGAGCTCCTAGCATTTTTCTTATATCTACATAAATAATACACGTATTATAATACTTTTTATATCAACTTTTTTAACTACTTTTTTTTTAACTTAATTTTTTATATGACTTTTGTACTACTACTTTTTCAATATATGTTTTAATATCTTTTTATACTTATGTTTTAATACCTTTTTTATTTATACATTTTTATATTTTCTAATACAAACATTTTCTAGTACAAACTTTTATAAACTTTTTTTTAAATATATTTTTTATATACTATGTAATACACTTTTTTTACATTTTATATTTTTTACACTTTTTTACAAACATTTTTACATAACAAAAACAAGAACAACAACAAGAACACAAGAACAACAATACATTAAATCTATGGGCGTATACAATACGTTAAATCTATGGGCATATAAGATCGATCCTAATACATCTATGCATAACAAGAATAACATCAAACTAATACATATACTATATAGCAAATTAATAGATGCGAAATAAAAAAAAAACTTACTTCAACGTTGGGTTTACGAAAGGGTAACGACGGGTCGCTCCTAAAGCCTCACTGAAAAACTAGGTCGCTCCTAAAGCCTCACCGGAATATCTTGGCCGGAAAATATGGGGGAGAGGGGGGTTGGATCGGTTGGAATGGAGAAGAGAAAGGGAGAAGGGAATGAATAAGGGGATGGATCGGTATAGAGAAAGAATATATTAATTTTTTCGAGGCACCCCTTTAGGAGCGACAGTCGCTCCTAAAGAGGGGTTTGACGGGTCAACGGTTCCAACGGGTATATGCATAGGTATCCGCGAGCAATAAATGGGTCGACCCTTTAGGAGCGACAGTCGCTCCTAAAGAGGGGTGGTCGGGTTACCGAACATTCTGTGGTCGGGGTATGTGGCCTGATGTTTAGCCCGGAAACATCATATCTTGGACCATTTTGGCTGGATCTTGATTGATTTGACCGATTTGCCTGGAATTTGACCGTTAATCGTCATTAACTAGAGTTTTATTCGATCAAGGCTAAATCGAATGGTTGAGGTGTCAATCCCAAGAAACTGTCCAATCCAGCCGATTTATACAACTTTGGTTATAGATGAATATTCAATGTCTACTTTTTTTTTTCTTATAGATGAATATTCAATGTCTACTTTTTTTTTTCCCCTCCAAATAAATGTAGACAAAATAATTGAAATTGATTTTTCACATTTAGGCTAGTATTAATAAGATCGTCTAATTATATTTTGCATTTGTTCGCACTTATTATACCTCATGAATTAAGAAAGTTTTCGCATACTTAAGTATGTATGTTTTTCAAAAGTTTTCTCGTTGAAAGATGCATATACTTCAAATTTTTCCACACTTAATTAGGTGTCGAATTGGTCAATTTGTACCCACTTTAATGTGTAAGCAATTTTTTCACAATTAAAGATGCGTAGATTTGACCAATTTGTACCAATTTTAAATTGTGTAAAAATTCTTCGCGGATAAAAGAGCCTGAGTAGAGTTCGACGGAAAATGTAATTATTTTTTATCGGTTGAGATCATTTCATCTAATTTTCCAGTTGTTAAAAAATATCAATGAGGCCCCAACCAACCGAATTTATGCAATCGACATGTGACTGACGACTCTCATAATATTATTGTTATAGGGATGATATGAGAATAATATGAGAATGGAACAAAACTTCATAAGAAAAAAAAAAGAGTAAATCAATGTCCTAGAATATGAAATGCGGATAGAAAAAAGAGTTTTGTTAATGACAACCCTTAGGGCTGTCAGTATTAATTAATTTGATGCATTAAAATTTATACTTTGACTTGTGAAAATTCAGGAGCGGTTATTAATATATAAAATACTACTTTTTATGCATGTAATAAGCTGTTAATGACAACCCTTAGGGCTGTTATTATCATTTTCCTAAAAAAAATGCAGTAAAAGCAATCGATAAAATGCTTTGAATAAAATTTATGCTATTAAAAATCAGTACGAAAACTCGTTAGGATGTTTTCATACAGAAAGATAAACTCAAACGCATTGCCTTAAAATTAAAACGATGCAAGAACCGCCAAAAAAGAGAATAGTCTTAAACAACAGTAACATAACTAACATATATTTCCATTTTTGAATAGAAAAAGATGCAACGAGAAGATATAAAATGCAGTATTCAACACACCATTTTAATAAACAGCCAGCTAGCTAGCTAGGTAGTAAATTTGTAAGTAAGTAGCGAATGATACACCCGAATGGATGGATGATAGTCCCAAATGAATGATGTAGACCCATCTATATAATTATTAAAACAGTACGAATCCGAATGATTTCAGAGCATCTGCAAGTTAAAGCTAGCTTATAACATTGTCACATATGATTAAATCCTACATGGCATTCTTATATATTCTTTACAATATTTTAACTATAAATTTCTAAATATATATATAGAGAAAAATATGAAGTAAAATAAAAAACGTAGGATTTTATTAAATGTTAAATATTATTTTGGTAAATATTTTTTCCCCTTATATAGATTTTGTACAATTGTACTATATTTTCTTTAAAAACGGCATCTAGCTTTTGCTAAGAGATTTCCCAAGTGATAGTTAGTGATTTGCTATTCCATGTAAACATTTTACATCTGTTTACTCGACATAAAATTATTCATTACCAATTAATGTATTCAAATATTTAAAATTCATGAGATAATAAAGCATGTTTTTAAAAAATCATATAGTAAATCTTTTTAACTATATGTTGATGATATTTATTTAAATTAAATGATAAGATTAAGAAAAGAATTAAATAGATCATATTTGTCACTAAATTTTATGTGTCATCTTCATATTTATCTTTGCCAATAATTATCTTATATTTATGTATATCAAGTTCCATCTTTATTGAAATATGACGAAATTTTAACAATACCCATATTTTGTTTTTGTCAAACGATGTACGATTTGTTAGATGAATTATGTGAAATTTTATTATTTTAATAACTGAATGAAATTTGTCGTACAAATTGGTTTTCATGTTTTTTATAAAAATATTTCTCAAAATGAATAACTCCTATAGGCGTAATGTTTAAAATGTGACTTGATAGATGTTCACAAAAATAACCAAATTAAAACCATCATTAGTCTAATACTCATATGACATCATACCAGATATTTCATAGTGAGTATATAATTCTCCACTAAATAAAATTGTTGTATTAATAACTACAAAGGGCCAAGGAATAATATATAATTTAACACAAAATACTTTTTAACCATCATTAATGTTTATATCTAGATTAATTTGTTGCAATTTCTTTAATGACATTAATGTTTATATCTAGATTATAATTTTTTTAAAATTTCTTTCACCATAATTTTAAACGGCGTGTGGAAAACTTAAACAGTCACGCGCATCGCGCGGGTAAAATACCTAGTATATATATATATATAGGGGTAAGTTATTTGCAGTACATGTACTTTTTATAGTACGTGTGTAACATGTGTAACTTAACTTACACACTTCTTCTTCCTTCCATCTCCGACCACCACCATGATCATCTCCGACCACCACCATGATACTCCGGCGACGGTGACCATCTCCGGCGAAACTTACACATGTGTAAATACATGTACTACAAATAACTTTCTTTTATATATATATATATATATGGGAGCCATCCAATGAGAATCAAATTAAAATAAGAACACTTTTGGGCCTTAGGATATGATGATCTACGATTGAGATTAATTGAATATAACTTTATTTTAAAAAAAGAGTAAAAGGGCATTGTTGGAAAATAAAAACTTCCGTTTAATAAAAGGGAAGAAAATAGAAGAGTAATTAACTACCATATGAACCGTCATGCATGTTCCATGTTATAGTTTTTTCCTTTCATTTGCATTTAACTAATTATCAATTTGGCATGAATGGTTGTACTTCATACTGCATGATGCTTTAAATTGTATATCCATCTATATGTAAAATTCGGTGCATTATTCATCCTTTATATGTAAAAAAAATTAGTGCATCCGTGATTTATTTATATAAAAAGTTGT
This sequence comes from Erigeron canadensis, assembly GCF_010389155.1. Taxonomy (NCBI): domain Eukaryota; kingdom Viridiplantae; phylum Streptophyta; class Magnoliopsida; order Asterales; family Asteraceae; genus Erigeron; species Erigeron canadensis. The sequence goes on along the minus strand of NW_025215521.1, from coordinate 91,963 downwards.
GTATATAAAATCGATAACCTTAAAAAATTTATGTATATATATAATTTGTTGTATCCACCGTTGTTTATGCGTATGTAAAATCTTATGCATCCATTATTTATTATTTAAATTTGATGCATCTATTATTTGTCATACGATAAATTGTGTATGTAAAATTGTTTGCCTTAAGATTTTATGTATATATAAAATTTGATGCATCCATCTTTGCGTATATGTAAAAATTGATGCATCCACGATTTATATCAGAAAAAATTGTACATGTAAATTTGGTGCATCCACCATTATTTGTGTATGTAAAATCTTATGCATCCATAATTTATAGTTTATAATTTTGTGCATTCATTATTTATAATTTATAAGTTTGTGCATCCATAAATTTATTTTATAAAATTAAAGAGAATGAAACAACTAGTTATATAAATCTTGTAATTTAAAAATTTTAGGTGTTTCCAAATTAATTGCAATTTAATATATTGACATATGGAAGTTACGTATATAAAGAATTAAGAATAATAAGTGGTTACGTTTCAAATTAATAAAAAAATAAAAAGTTTTAAACAAAATTCCATCTCATGTTAAAATTACTCTTTTATTCTCTGTTTTTACTGTTCTTATTAAAAACTTGTTCTTATTATATATATATATGGTAAGTGGCGGTGGGTGACCATAACTTTTAGCATTACAAATTAAGGGTCCTACCCGGCCCTTGACACAAGAATTTGTTACTGCTTAATTACTTACATGTTGCATGACTTTTAATGTTGTAATCTCTAAAGCTAATTTTTCCTTTTCAAAAGATCAACCATATATCCTCAATTCCTCTATAAATTGCACTCTATCCCCCATATTCATTCCACACACACTCACACACTAATCTTACATATATACACTTCCTACAGAATCTACACACAACTTATAGAATATATACATAATATATATATATATATATATATCAGTCCAAACGTAGGTCGGTACGATGGAAACATTCCCAGTTGTGAACATGGAGAAGCTCAATGGAGAAGAAAGAGAAGCAACGATGAACCTAATCAATGATGCTTGTGAAAAGTGGGGATTCTTTGAGGTATATACATAATCATCGATCAATTATCTATATATATGAATACTACTACTACTTTAACTACTTTATATATATATATATATATATATAAAGAAAGACAGGTTAAGGATTATGTGGCTCTTAGACGCCTAAGTTTGGGTGTAAAACTCTCGCATCTTGATTTCTAATCCAAAAAAAATGGGGGGTCAATCATTTCTATATATATTAAAAAATCAGTATTTATGTGGATTTATTATACGCCCATATTTTTTATGGATTAAAATATCAAGATGTAAGGGTTTCTGTATCCAAATTCAAGTATCTAATACTAATATAAGTTAGAATATATATATATATATATATATGATGGATGTATGTATGAATTAGATTGTGAATCATGGGTTATCAACTGAGCTTTTGGACACCGTGGAGAAGATGACAAAAGCGCATTACAAGAAGTGCATGGAAGAGAGGTTCAAAGAAATGGTGGCTAACAAAGGCTTAGAAGCGGTTCAGAACGAAATTGAAGATTTGGATTGGGAAAGCACTTTCTATCTTCGACATCTCCCTGAATCCAACATCTCTGACATCCCTGATCTTCAAGACGACTACAGGTATGTCGTCCCCTAACCGTGCAGTGACAGAGCCGGGTTATTTCATTCATTCACTACCATTATAGTATAGTATGTGTATTTAATTTGAAGAAATATTATGATAAATCAACTTAATTCATTAGCTTAAAAATCAGCCTATGCACACGTGGAATGATTAAGGAATAAGATTTGGAAAAAGACTTCGTGAAATCCACATATCAAATTTTTTAAAATTTTAGATTGATTTTTAAGCCAATCAATTTTATATATTACATAATAAAAGATACCCCCTAATTTTAAGAACATGAAATGACACATTTACTCACCATCTTAATACATCATTATTTCCACTTTATAAACTGTGACTAAAATGCGCTTAAAATTAACAATTCAACCTCTATCTCTTCCTCACGCAGAAACATATAGCAAAAACCTTAACTCAAAATCCGTCCCCCTCCACCCCCTTGTCATATCCCACCGCAACAATTTATCACATCTCCAACTGCAGCGAAATTACTTTTACATTAATAACCACACCATCACCGCCGCCGTTACCGCCACTGCATTGTGCGGACACGAATCTAGTATTACTATATAAAGAGTATACACATTTGTTGAAAAGTTTGAAAAGGAGAGATGCAAAATGACCATCTTACCCTTAATAAATTAATTTACATCACTTGTCACATATAATCTAAAATCTACACTACCCCTTTCAAATCAGTACCTTTTAGATCATTTACCACCACATCGCAGCCGCCTTGCGCAATAATCCTTCTATCTTATAAAAAGTTTTCATCGCCATCTTTATATCAATTACATTTACATCAGCCTACACTACTCGACACTGCTACCGTCACCGCCACTAACAGTCGCCGCCATCACCACTCATCGTCGACCCCACCAGAGATCACCACCGCCGCATTATATGAGTATAGCGCTATACTATTAAAAGAACATACCTTTTTTCAATTGATGACATGTCATCTAATTAGAGTATTAATTTTAATCTTTAATATTAACTACACTTGTATTCTTTGTCTTTTGTTTATTTCAATCTTTTTGATATATTGATTTTAGAGCATTAACTTAACTCACGGCTTTAACTTTAATCTTAATTACAATTAGGACCTTTATCTTTCTTTAGCCCTTATTTTATTTAAATTATTTTTAAGTTAAAGTTACAATTTTGTCACGTAGTTTGAAAAAATAAATACAGTTAGAAATAAGGAAAGGGATTCCTTCAAGTTAAACTAACATGACTGTTAGGCTAATCTTGTCCCTTAGATAAAAATCAAGAGTCAAGATTCAAAGATAATGATTGAATCTTAGCCCTTGATTTCAATCAAGGGTCAAGATGTCCCCAACTTAACTAATGACATAAATACAAAAGGGTGATGAATTAATAAATGGGATACACTTTGAAAAAACTAATTCAGGGCTTTTTGTATTTAATATGAGGATTAATTAATATTATATATAATGATTGAGGATTGATGATGATGATAGATAATGATAATGAGTACAGGAGGGTGATGAAGGAGTTCGCAAAAGAAATAGAAAAACTAGCTGAAAAAATGTTAGAGATATTATGCGAGAATTTGGGGCTGGAGAAAGGTTACCTCAAGAAAGCTTTTTGTGGCGCAAAGGGCCCCACATTCGGGACCAAAGTGAGCAACTATCCGCCATGTCCGAATCCAGATCTAATCAAGGGGCTGAGGGCCCACACCGACGCTGGCGGTGTCATCTTGCTCTTCCAGGATGATAAGGTCAGTGGGCTCCAGCTACTTAAAGACGACAAGTGGATTGATGTTCCACCGATGCACCACTCCATTGTAATTAACCTGGGAGATCAGCTAGAGGTATATATATGTAATGTAATCCCTTGAATTAAAATTATTTTAGGGGATTATAATTATTGATAGAAATCCCGGCCATTTCTAATTTATATATTAATCTCTGATCAGGTAATCACCAATGGAAGGTACAAGAGTGTGATGCATAGAGTGATTGCTCAAACAGACGGAACCGGGCGTATGTCGATAGCCTCTTTTTACAACCCAGCAAGTGATGCGCTCATCTACCCTGCTCCACAACTCATCAGCCACCACCACAATAACCAGTACCCAAAATTTGTGTTTCAGGACTACATGAACCTCTATGCTGGCCTCAAATTTCAAGCAAAGGAGCCTCGTTTTGAAGCCATGAAGAAGAAGACCAACACCATGGAAGACTCTGTCAATGTGATTGCCACCGCTCGATAAAATATTACTACATCTTCAGCTACCAAAGAATGGTTTGTGGTGTGTGCATTTAGTAAAATAAAAAGGACTACGACAAATAAAAAAACGAAATGTGTTGCAAGTGATCATCGATATATATACATCTTCTGTCGGTGTCATCTTTGCAGACATATATTTATATATCTATATATGGTTTGCACAAGACCAAATTAATGATAACATAATTCTGCGTGTTTTCTTTCTTTAGGTTGATGATTAACCTAATTAAATCTACGATTTCAATGTTTTTCTAATTAATAAAACTAGCCAACAGGTAGCCAACTGAACGCCTTCATGAATTCAACTAAATTAATCAACATAGATATTTATTCTAAGGGGTTGTTTGATCACTCAATGTTTTTTATGGAATTGAATTTGTTACTGGAATTAAAATTTAAAGGATTTGAAATCTAAAAATTTTAAAATTTATCTTATGTTTGGTTGAGAGAATTCAATGAAATTCAATTGATGCAATTTGAATTTAAACTATTACAAATGATAAAATTACCTTTTGTTAAACTATAACTTTTTTTTGAAAGCTATGATAACTTAGTCATTTTTAAAAAATAATATAGATCTAACACTCTTTTTGAGATAAATAAGATAATATATACTTGTATTTGTAATGTTTAATAATAAAATTTAATTTTACACATATGATTTATAATAGTAATGGTATATCATTTTTTTTAATGTTTATTTTTCAATTGTATAGTTATATATTATAAAATTGAGTCATCACACTGTTACTTTTTATGTCTCATGATATATATTAATAAACCTTTGTTGGTAAGGTCTTTGACCTTGTAATAATCAACTTGCGTTTGAACTCACTTTTCAATTTTATAGGATGAATTAATTGAGAATTTTTTGGAATCCCTGGGTTCCTTTTCAGGCTTTCTTATACTTTAAAATTAGTGATAGAATAGTATGTCGTTAAAGAAAATATATTGCAAAAGTAGTAAGATATTAAATTGACCTCACGTAAATTGGATACATTAAACAAATGAATAATTTTGAAATGTATGTTATATAACTATTTTTGAAAAGTAAGTTTCATTCACTATTTATCACTATTCCGTAATTACGGAGTAGGCAAATAATTACAAGAGTACCATGTTACATTAAACAAATTTTAATCCTTCCAACTAATACACCCTTTCTTCATTTTACAAAATTACCAAAAAAAACTTATGTTCTTCACCTTTTGAAATATCTATTCTAATATCCGTTTATTCAAAGATCTTCTCATTTCTTGCCTTCCATATACACCAACACCTATCAAAAACAATGCCTTTAACACTCTTCCTAGCCATCTTGTCCAGAGCCACCTTGTCGCATAACTATATAAGTTCAATAATAGAAGAAAAAATAGGAAAGATAACCTTGCACCAAGACCAAATACGACTCCACACAATCCTGCGAATTGGCCATAACAAATGAGATAATCAATACTTTCGTCCCAATAATCGCATAACACACATGTGAGAGCACCAAAAAACAGTTCCGGTCTTGAAGGGCTTATAGGTGGGAATTCGATTAAGAGTCGTTCGCCACATGAAGATATTACATCTCTTAGTCACCACCTTAGACCATTTGAAGACGAATATCCAACTGAAACCCATACCGCTTCGAATGAACTTCTTCACATATATTAATGATATAACTTTTTATATATTTAAAAAACTTCTTTATATAATTATATTTCTTTGTTTTTGTATTGTTTTTTAGTTTCATTTAAAATTCATGATAATCTAATAGTTATAAAAAAACTAACAGAGAAAAAATGACGTAACAAAAAAAGTGTGATAAATATCTGGATTTTTGAAGTTTTCCCTGACTTAGTTTTTCAATACATGGATTTATATACAAATTTAGTTTATCAATCTTCCATAATTAACCCAGATGCTAAGGATAGTTTAGATATTATTTTTGTCAATGAGATTTTGAAGGATTTACATATGATTACTTATGGTATATTATAATAATTAAAAAAAATTATAATTTACACTATTTTATTTTATATCATTAATTTACATCATATAAAGTATAAGTATTAATGTTGTCATTTGATAAAGATGAAATAATTTAATTTGATCTAATAGTTGTAATTCTGTAAATCAAAAATGGAATTCATTCGAGAATTTTTATTTGTTTAGTAATAAATTTAATTATGAGCTTGGTAGATTAATAGCGTAACCGCTGTAACGATTCGAAGGTGAAAGTGGGCTTTGTAAGAAAAAGAATCAATGGGCTTTTAGCCCAAAGGGATCAACCGTCGGGACGGAAGAATATCCGCATTCGTAAACTACAAATGAACGGTTACCCAAAACGACAACTAACCCATTAAAGAAAAAAGAGAATAAATGGAAAAATACAGTATTTCTTTAATTCCTTTTGATATATATGTCATGAAGAAGGAATAATATAATAATAATAATACAGATCTATAGATACTTGATAGATAGATATTTTGCAGTTGCTTTTCTGGATTTTTAGACAGCAGAAGGAAGGAAGGAGTAGTAAAAGTAAAGTAGTGTGTTGGCGATGGCGTCATCTGTTGTTTCTTCTTCTTGTTGTTCATTCTTACCACCACCGAATCCAACAACAACAAGAAGAAAGCTTCCTTCTTCTTCTTTATCTAATTTTTGTATCAATTTTTACAACTCAAATAATAATAATAATAATAATAATTGTTCAATTGGGTCTTCTTCTCTTCTTCCAACAACGCTCAGCGGCTGGTAATTACTTGTGTTTTCGATTTCTTTCCAATTATATTCAATTTATTCTTCCCATTTTATTCGTTTTCTAATTAGTTACTTGGAATAGCAATTAAATCCTAATGATACTACTTTGTCTAGTCCTTAAGATTTCATTCATTCATGATACAATACCTTAGAAGAAATTAGCGGGGAGCCCCGATCTGAGCTCCCACACCATTAGCTATAGCAAAACTAATCCTATGAAATATATGAGTAGAAGCACCTGGCCCAGTGTCATGAGAACTTTCGGATCACTTCTATTAGAAATGAATAGGATTTACAAGAAATTAGCAGATACTATCCGGATCACTCTTCTAGCTATATCATTATAGCTATATCAGCTTCTAAAAACAGTTTCTCCTGTGTATATGAGGAGGACATATCAGCTTACAATTCCTCATTGAATAATATCTCGGTTTCTGTTGCCAGGAGACAATTGTTGAAGGATGCATGTTGGAGAATAAAGTGTGGAAAGAGGTGATGTAATGATGACCTGATAAATTCATAACATATTAGTAAACCTGATGTAATGCATCTTTGAGAATATTGTGTGTTATTACAGGTATGGTCTGGTAGCACCTACAGGGTCAGGGAAGTCCACGCTCTTGAAACTCTTGGCATGGGGGAAAATATCACTACCCAAAAACATCAACATATTGATGGTGGAGAAGGAGATTGTAGTTCCTGATGACAGGACAATCTTGGATGCTGTATTTGTACCAAGTAAAAAGCAAATTACTTTGGAAGAAGAATTTACTACATTAAAAAATGATGAGAATGATGATGTCAAGAAAATGGAGAAGTTAGAGAGGTTGTACACAGAATTGCAACTCACAATTGATGATGATTTCACCCGAGCCAAAATTGGGCTTAATTGTTTAGGTGTTCCCTTTGCTAAGCAAGACAACAAAACAAACTCAATGAATCCTGGAGAAAGGATGAGAGTTTCATTGGCACGAGCTCTTCTTTTGGAACCGACTATTCTGTTATTGGATGAGCCATCCGACTATGTTAATCATACAGCACTTTTCTGGTTAAGTAACTACTTGAGCAACTGGAAAAAAACTTTTGTAGTTGTTTGTCATGCAGAGACTTTTTAAAGACAGCCTGCGATGAAATACTTCATCTTTGGTGTTTAAAACTTGATAGCTACAGAGCTCGTAATTTTGAAAGGTTGTTAAAGGAGAAGAAAAAAGCGGAGAAAGAGGAAAGAAATAAGTTTAAAGAAATGGCTGAAATATATAATTTGAAAGGTTATTATTTCAGCCATTTCTTTTTCTTTCTTTTTCAGTTCCTCTTTAAACTTATTTCTTTCCTCTTTCTCCGCTTCTTTCTTCTCCTTTAACAACCTTTCAAAATTACGAGCACTGTAGCTATCAAGTTTTAAACACCAAAGATGAAGTATTTCATCGCAGGCTGTCTTTAAAAAGTCTCTGTCATGACAAACAACTACAAAAGTTTTTTTTCCAGTTGCTCAAGTAGTTACTTAACCAGAAAAGTGCTGTATGATTAACATAGTCGAATGGCTCATCCAATAACAGAATAGTCGGTTCCAAAAAAAGAGCTCGTGCCAATGAAACTCTCATCCTTTCTCCGGGATTCATTGAGTTTGTTTTGTTGTCTTGCTTAGCAAAGGGAACACCTAAACAATTAAGCACAGTTTTGGCTCGGGTGAAATCATCATCAATTGTGAGTTGCAATTCTGTGTACAACCTCTCTAACTTCTCCATTTTCTTGACATCATCATTCTCATCATTTTTTAATGTAGTAAATTCTTCTTCCAAAGTAATTTGCTTTTTACTTGGTACAAATACAGCATCCAAGATTGTCCTGTCATCAGGAACTACAATCTCCTTCTCCACCACCAATATGTCGATGTTTTTGGGTAGTGATATTTTCCCCCGTTTCAAGAGCGTGGACTTCACTGAGCCTGTGGGTCCTACCAGACCATACCTGTAATAACACACAATATTCTCAAAGATGCATTACATCAGGTATACAAATATGTTATGAATTTATCAGGTCATCATTACATCACCTCTTTCCACACTTTATTCTCCAACATGCATCCTTCAACAATTGTCTCCCGGCAATAGAAACCGAGATATTATTCAATGAGAAATCGTAAGCTGATATGTCCTCCTCATATATACAGAATGCATCCTTCTAGCTATATCCGGTAACTTTCGGATCACTCTTCTAGCTATATCAAAACTAATGCTACTAAATATATTATTTTTATTTATTGAGTGCATCAAGGCTTACTGTTTTTATATTTTTGAATCGGCCAATGAAAAATTTCATTAATACTAGCAAGATGCTAGAATAAATCCCAGTATAAATCAAAAGTAAAAGGCTCCACACATACGCCTTGATGGTTAAGATACATCAAGGCTTACTCTTGACAAGTTTTTATGTTGAGGAAGGATTTCATCGTTGATAATTTTGCTACTGCTACTGCTACTGGTTTCACTTGTTATTAATAATTTAATTATATATTGTTATGTAGGAGGAGGAAGAGGAGCATAATATTATTATGTAAGAAGGAGGTCATGGCAACTGTTTTGCGAGATAATGAACACAAAGTTACCCTGGATGATGATGACACGTTGACTTCTCCCCCTTCCCCTTCTGCTGCTGATAAACACATACCCCCAAATAATCCCTCTTCTTCTTCTTCTTCTTCTTATGTTGAGAAATTCGTCATCAACATTGAACAATCTATCAACATCTTCCTTACGGTATATGTGTGTGCGTGTGTGTTCTTCCTTTTCTATTCAGTACCAACTTCCTTGGATGCTGTTTAATTTCTCTCTCTCTCTCTCTCTCTTCAGGATTCAGTAATCAAAGTGCTCGACACCTTGTACCATGACAGAGACTATCCAAGATTCTTTGTTCTCGAAACTATAGCAAGAGTCCCTTACTTTGGTAACTCCCCCCTCTCTATCTTATATTTCTCCCTTACAAATCAAACCACTTTTTTTCATTAACTAGTTGGACCACATACTACATAACACCCCTATATAGTCATATTCAGGAAATACGAGATGCACATACATTTTGTCGCCTTTGAATCTATGCTTTAGAAAGCTATATATATACGGTGTTTAGTGTGGTATACATACAGGCAGTATTTTTGGGGCATATAACTTGGTTTTCTGTTTTTTGGTTTTTTCTCCACCACAGCTTTTATGTCTGTTCTTCACATGTACGAGAGTTTTGGTTGGTGGAGAAGATCAGAGTATCTGAAAGTCCACTTTGCTGAGAGCTGGAATGAGATGCATCATCTTCTTATTATGGAGGTAATCTTCTTCCTCCCAACATCCTTACTCTTGCAACTATCTGCCCCTCTATTTGAGATCTACTTCCTATACACATGCTTCTAAAATAGAAGCTAACATCTCTTGCATTCTATTTTGTAAAAATTACATAATATTCTTAGTTATTCTGCTGATATTTTCACCATCTGTGACAGCCTTTCTTTAGGATTTTTCCTATTTTATGGTACATGTAATAGTACGATAAACTGAATTTCCAAACTTATAGGTTTACACTATCTTTATAACAATTCGGCTTACAATAATTTTGTAATTGTTCCTGTTGGTATATTTATTAACACCTAAACACGAATCATTTCTGAAGTTATTGGTGTTATTTTAACTCAATTATCAGGTGAATAGCTACATTAAATAGTAACTCAATACTAGTTTGAGTTTAGGTTTACATGTAACTTTTCTATTGTTTGAATATGAAGCCATGTAAGTACAGGATTTATAACTATCATTTGTTCATTTGTACAGTAGAATGATATAAATAGTTAAATACATTATGTTCAATTATTGTATTTTGCAATGCATATATTATGCACCCTTGGTATCATTTTTCTTTAGCTATCATTGACTAGTTTATTGCATATGCCCACTCTTTTGCAGGAGTTGGGGGGAAATGCCTGGTGGTTTGACCGGTTCCTTGCTCAACATATTGCGGTCTTCTATTATTTCATGACGGTGTTTATGTACATTTTGAGCCCAAGAATGGCATGTGAGTTAGAATATCTATAGTATCATTGTCATGCTGTTGATTTTGGTATGATACATACCTTGATGAAAGCTGTTTCTCTCTCTCTCCCTAAACCCTTTATTAGTTTGTATTACAGTTACTCGCTTGATTTGCATACTCAAGCCATCTTTATATCATAAGTGCTTTCAACAAAAAGTCTTTTTATTACTGAGAATAGTAGTTTCACGTGATGAAAGCTCTTTTTGATTTTCATCGATTTACTTGTGCAGATCATTTTTCTGAATGCGTGGAGAGCCATGCCTTTGAGACTTATGACAAGTTTATTAAGGCAAAAGGAGGTATGCTTCTTAATCTTGTTTATGATATACTGATAGACAGTTACTTAGGATCACAGACTTACCCTATATATCTATTTCAGTAGTGGTGTAAATGTTAATCACATACATAAACTCCCTTCAATAGGGCAAGTTAAACTTGTCATTGTCTTCTATAAGCAGTAGCAACAATATTATATAGCAATCATAGCAAAAGAATAGGTACTTTCGCTTTGAGTTTTGCCAGATAAGGGGAACCGGAATCTCTGCACTTCTCATTATTATCTAGTTCGCTAAAATAGAATTTAAAATAATTAGGAAATGTCTAAAGTAGAACAAGTTCAAAAGGATAGGCGGATCATGTCGACCATAATCACCAGAAGCACACAGGTGATTTTAGCTCAAATGTACCAACAAAAGGATTTTGATCCCCCAAAATGGGTTTTTCTGCAGGATGTTATTTTTAATAGCTTAATAAAATAATGCGATTGTTAATTATTAATTAGATGTCTATAATATCACTAACACTTCAGTTCCCCATTGAATTTGTGTAGCCAACCTGCTAGATTCAGTAACACTAGTTATTTTTAGTATAAGTTTTTTAAAGACATAAAATGATGTAATACCCTGGTGTTTCATTGAACAGATGAACTGAAAGAACTACCTCCGTCTAAAGTTGCTGTGAAATACTACACAGAAGATCTGTATTTGTTTGGTAAGTTCCATTTCAGCTACATAATCTGTATATTCTTTATTTTATTTACTTTAACCCTTAAAACGTTTCTATTCAGATGAGTTTCAAACCGCAAGACTGCCCAACACTCGAAGGCCAGTGATAGGTAATAACCAACCTGATTTTTTTTTGTCGTCTCCCTTTTCAAACTGGTATGAAATTTGCACTTACCTATCTTTGATATCGATCTTGTGTCAGAAAATATGTATGATGTGTTTATGAACATTAGAGACGATGAAGCAGAGCATTGTAAGACAATGAAGGCATGTCAAACTCATGGGAACCTTCGTTCTCCTCATTCCAACAATGGAAACTTTTCGTCTGAAGATGATTTGGGTTGCATCCTGCCTGATGCCGACTGTGAAGGTATTGTAGATTGTATGAAGAAATCCATTACGAATCAACCCATAAACCATACGCCATAAATACACATAAAGAGGTATATAAGAGATGAGAGTAGTGCTGAATAACTATACACAATATATAGATCCAATACGAATTGTAATCTTAGAAATTATTGTAACCGAGTTTTATAATTAGTGCTTACCATATTTTCCATCATTCTATATCCATATCTGTATCTATTAGATTGGATGTCGTAATATGTAATAAACGAAAAGTGGACCATCTCCACCTGGGGAGGGCCACAACATATTACAACCCCCTAGTGAATCAGTGGAAGTTAAATAAACAAACGCATGAGTTATTGTTGATTTCACCATAGTATGTATAAATGTTTAAAGATTCACTAGAGGAATATCCGCACGATACGGTGATGACGACTGGTGGTGGATGGATGGTGGATGGGTGGTGGTGGTGGCGGCGAGTATTGTAAGTTATTGATATAAATAAAGTAGTGTAACTATTGTAGGAGTTAAGGGTAGATGTAAATTAATTTCATTAAGTGTATTTATAGATATTTCAAATAGTTATTATAGGTATAAAATAGAGATATCTAAAATAGTAAATAAAATGGAAAAAAATATTGGAGTTATTAACTTATTATTATTACTAAGTTAATAACTTCAATATTTTAATGCATTTTAATGTCGTATTAGATAATTATTAATTAGTAATGGAATTATAGTATATCATATCATATTTGTTCTCATTGCTGAAACAATTTGAGAGAAAGTTAACAAAGTCGACAACCAGCTTTAACATATACTATAAATCCGATGAACAGATTGGTTTTTATTTTTATTTTTTTAATTTATAGAAATTATGATTTGATAAAATATATAAACATAGGTAATTATAAGTATAACTTGATAGTTTATATGTGAACAAATATGTTTATATATATCATTCATATATGAACATCAAGTTATAATATAGAAGTTCTCATGGTTTTTCAATTCAAAAAGTTTTCGCTTGAACCTTATATATATATGAAAAGTTATTTTGAGAATTTTTTTTTGTGAGAACTTTTCAAATCAAACCCAACCGATGATTATTCTTTACATGAAAATTGTTTTTTGATTGTTTTTTGAATAACTTATGTGTGATTTTGAAGTTTATAATTGTGTGGAAGCATAGATAATCATCCGTTATACAATTATGTGGAGATTTGGATTCTTGATCACATGTGTACGAATATTGTTATGATTACATGTGATCGACTTGCATACATGTGATCATAGCGATATTCGTGCACATGTGATCAAGAATCCAAATCTCCATATAATTGTATAACGGATGATAATCCATGCTCTACACAATTATAAACTTCAAATGTAAGAACCCAAACCTTTTTAAACAAATCGAATAAAATAATTTTTTTTTGTGCCCACTGCGGCGCAGTGAGGCAAAATACCTCCACTGCGGTGCAGTGGAAAACTTCGGCAAAAAATGAAAGAAGGCTCACTGCGGCGCAGTGAAGCACCACACACCCACTGCGACGCAGTGAGCTAGGACAGGCTCCCACTGCGGCGCAGTGGAGCTACCTGCAGCAACTTTTGTTCAAAAATCAGATTTTCCTTGCACTTGACTCTTATTGTAAAAACCAAAACACCATTTCAACTTCAACATTTCCAAATACCAAAACATGACCTTTAAAGCATATTAATCACCCATACATTGAAATCATTCCTTTTTACGAGACTTATGAGTACAAAATTCCACAAGCGGGTCGATAACCCTACTTGGGTAATTGTCAAGTTAGTTACTAATTCTACCATTACTAAAGTTTCCAACGCAACTACAACTTTTCAGAAGTTCATCCAAAATAATTTGACCAAATAACATGTATCAAAAGTCAATGGGTACCAAAAGGATCATCTACCCAAACTATCCAAAATGTCAACCTTCCAAATGGCAAGAGTTTTCAATTCTAACTTCACTCGATCGCTTCTTTACCTTTGCTACTACCGACTCCTATAAGAGAGTTAAACAACTAAAACATAAGCAACGCTTAGTGAATGCATACACATATAATCATAATTATGTCATTTCAACTTTGTGCATCAAGCACCATATAAGCCTAGCAAGCTAGCCTTTTCATACATTTCAAACAACATACATTCATTTTCAACATGGCCATGGATAATTTGGCTAGTAGGAATTTACCCACCTACTAGCTCTTCCAAACAAATTGACTAGTAGGAATTTACCCACCTACTAGTTCTAACAAACAACTATCAAATGGGTCATAGGAATTTACCCAGCTATGACCTCTAGTAACAAGAACATGATTATATGCATATACACTCACCTTAAACTTGGCTAGTTGACACAACAAGGCTACAAGATCAACAATTTAATCTTCCACACCTATACAAGAGTAATCACATATCATCTATGAGTTCCATGACTCAACTACTTACAACAATCTACTTACATTCAACAACTCTGAGATTATGGTGTTTGGCTACTAAACACTTTCCAACAAATCTCCAAATTCTCAAAATAAAGCTTTATTTCATAAACACTAGCCAAACACCATGAGATTCTTACCAAAGGGGATTCTCACTAACAACAAATTCTTTTAAACAATAATCCATTTATCATTCAAATTTAGTTAGGGTTTTACTTGAAAACCCCAATAGCAAAAACCCCAAACTCCAAGGCTAAGAACCCTAATTTTAATAACAAATCAAACTAGGGTTATGAAATCAATACCTCAAGAATGAGAGACAAAGAATTAGGGTTTTCAAATTGAAATTCTTCCCCTTTTTCTCCCTTAATATTTCGGCCACCACCACCTCCAAGAAAGCCCCAAACTTCAATTTCTAAATCAATTGGAGATGATTATTGTTATTGCTTCAGGATTACAATTCTTTACTTTTGGTTTTGAAGCTTCAATTGCATGGATTTTAAGGATTTTGAGAAGGGGAAGTAGTTAAAAGAGAAAAGAGTTTGAGCGGGAAAACATGAATCATCAACATAGTGGCTGGCTTTTCTCCCTGCTAGCCACGTCCCACTTTGTATTTTGTGGGTAAAATACCCGCTAACCACTAAAGTTCCAACTAAATTAACCCCTTAACTCAAAACAAAATACTAGGAAATTAATTTAATGTCAAAACTACGAAAAGGGTTAATTTTCTATTACCTTAAAACACTGGGATGTTACAAATCTCCCCCACTTAGAATCAATCACGTCCCTGTGATCCATGCCATGTGCAAAGACGGATAGTACACCAACATGTCATGTTCGGTTTTCCACGTATACTCAGAGTTCTGATGATGCTTCCATTGTACCTTGAAAGTTCGTACCGTCTTATTGTTTATCTTTCTCAATTCTTCTTCAACAATAACAACCGGTTCTTCAACGTAAGTTAACTTTTTGTCTAGTTCAATTTCAATCAATGGAACACACGTTGCATCATCGACAAGGCATTTTCGGAGTTGTGATACATGAAAAGTGTTATGAATACGAGATAACTCTTCAGGTAACTCCAATTGGTAAGCTACTTTGCCAACTCGGGCTAAAATCCGAAACGGGCCAATGAACCGTAGACTCAACTTTCCACGTTTGCGAAATCGTAGCAAACCCTTCCATGGAGATACCTTCAACATAACTCGATCACCAACCTCAAACTCAATGAGCCTTCTTCTAATATCGGCATACGACTTTTGTCTATCTCGAGCCGCTTTAAGTCTCCACGAATCTCGTCTATCTTTTGCGTAGTTTCAAGAACAACATCGGTTCCTCCTAATTCCCGTTGACCCACTTCTCCCCAACAAATGGGAGTTCGACATCTTCTACCATAAAGCATTTCGTACGGTGGCATCTTAATGCTAGAATGGTAGCTATTATTGTATGAAGAAAATCATGTTTTTTGTTTTGTACATCCATCTTAGATGCATATTCTTCAAAACGATGCATCCACCAAAAAACGTGACTTTTTTTATTTTGACGCATTAATGTGTTGTTAAACACTTAAATAATGATAATTAGTTAAGCACTACGTTAGTTTTATGAACTTTTAATGCATCAAAATGATATTTTTTAAGTGTTCTCACCGTTCTTATTTTAAAATTGTTCTTATTTGATTGTTCCCCTAAAGGAAAGATAATTTGAGACTAACTAAAAAAAGTCCAAAAAAGGACCATTGATTTTCGTAAGTTACACACCACCATCATGATCTACTACGATATACAAGACTTTTTTGTAAAAACACTAAGACTTTCCGGCGACGGGCCCACCAGAAAATCATGTGTAACACATGATTTTTCTGTGGGTCCGTCGCTGGAAAGTCTTAGTATTTTTACAAAAAAAGTCTTGTATATCTTAGTAGATGATGATGGTGTACAAAAATCAATGATCCTAGTTGGTCCTAAAATAAGAGGTGGTCTCAAAATATTTCACTCATGTTCCCCTATATATATATATATGTTTCCTTATAAAAAAAAAAGTCCTCTTTTTATTTTTGGTAATTCTACTTTTGAATTACTAGAATTGTCTTGACTTTTTATGTTTAGTACTTAATTAATTAAATTACACTTTAAACCTTTATTTTAATAATTAACACTTTAAGTCCTTATCTTTTAAAAATTTTCATTATCATAATTACATCAACCTACACCACTTGACACCGCCACCACCACGAATAATACATGATAAACGATTTCTTATGTGATAGGTTTTTACTTTAAAAAATTAAATAATTCGATTTAATCTCATTCGTCATCCCCTTCACATTCCTATACGAACCTTTCTCTATGGTAAGCTAAAAGAAGGTATTTCAAGTGTGTACAACATTATTGGAAATTCTTATTATTCTTTATAGCCTTGTGTATACCGATAATATAGGTAATTCTAACGTATGTCATCTCGCATTTATTTTTTCCTTCCAACATCACTGAATATTCGTCGTAATATTGTGGGCGTAAATTGTTCATATAAAAATAAATGAATAGATTATTGAGATTTTAAAGCATGCAAATATATTTAGCGTGAGGAAACTGTGTTCATTCTGGGATCATTTCTTACATTTGAATACACGTAAGTATAGTGTTAAGAAAATAAGAACACTTCTCCCGGTCAATCATGAACCGTATATGTTTTTACGTTTTTCTAATATTATGTAATTTTGTCAGCATATAATATATATTTTTCATTCTATTATGAGTGACTAATCAATATTAAAAACCTATGCATCATACGGGACATAATCTAATAGGTAATAGCCAAAGTTCAAACTATTTGCTATATTCTTGAACTTCAATGATTTAAAAGTATATCATTGCCAAATAAGTCATGCAATAAGTTTTTTCTACATCATTTAGCTTTCAAAATCTTTTTTACAACCAGATAAGCTATTTTTTTAGCCCATTTACAACCAAATAAGCTCTTTGCCATACAGAACCATGTAGCTTATCTTGTAAAAGCTTATATTTTATATAAACTGTAAGCAAATAGGTAACCAAATAAACAGAACTAGAAACTAAATTTTTTTAATAAAAAAGCTCAATTCAAAATAGCACTAGCTCTTTATCAAACATACCCTAAGCCTAAGGCCTAAACTTCAAGTTAAATTAAAGTTGGTTCCATATTGGAACACCTATTAGCCCATACCACAGCCCATCAAAAGGTCCATCACTCATCGGTGGGTTTAAATGACTCATCCTATATGACTAGCAAAGTACGAGTAGTAAGTAGTAATACAAAAAGAAAGAAAAGACAGATTATGCAATTTCAAAATCCAGAGGGACTAAAACCTTTGGCATGAAGAAAATCCTGATAAAAATACCTAGAGTTGAAAACACAAAAAGGAGCAAATGGACAAGATATCCACCATAATGAGGTTTAAATTGAAAAACTTTATTCATAAGGATTTCTGAAGTTTTTTAAGAGATCCGGAATGTCATATCCGAGCATGTCATCCACAGCCTGAATCATCTTTGGCTTCAGTTTCTCAAACTTATCGATGTTATACCCACCAAGAACTTCCCTAAAGTGCTCTACATCCGGGAAATCACCAGCTGACAGATGATACTCTTTTTGTACCTACGTTTTCCAAATTATATAACAACATTATTATTAACATATGTGATCATGTTTATGTGATGTGGATAAAATTGAGTCTGGACAATGACAGGAGAGATGAATGTGAAAATGGTGAAAACTACTGTGAAACGTGAGTGAAATATAAATAAATACAACCCTTGATTATTTTCACACTTCATCAACCGGATGTGTTTGATAAACTAACTCATGGTTTCATACCAAAGTGAACCATAACTTAAATTACAAGCAATCAACTAAAAGACTAATATTTCAGTAAAAATAAAGATGGCATCATGGGCATTAAAAAGCATCAGAAAATATAAAACCCAAGATAAATGGGTAGGCAAAAAAAAGAACTTTTAACCATTTGACTATTTCAGAAATTTAAAGAGTGAAGTAAAAGAAAAAACCTTTGCGAACTCGTCTTCAAGATTCTTCATGAGCTTTTGCTGAGCTTTAGATTTTCCCATCACAGCAGGCATCTCCTTTTTAAGCTGGCTGATTATATAAGCATGAATCTTCACAGCTCGAGCCCGCTTAACAAATTCATTTATCTGTAAACAAATATTGTTTCTATTCAGATTTCCATCAATACCTAAATAGAAACCTCGTAATAAAAACATACCTGGCGGTCACAAGCTTTCTTTGGTATATCTATCAAGTCAACAAGGAGGTCATCTTGTTCCTTTTCAAAAAGCTCTTTTCCCATAGAATCAACCGATTCTTCATTAATTGGTTTGTCATTAAATGATCTGTTTGACATAATTTTTCCAACTTAGCGAACAAAGAAATCAACAAATTACAACTCAACAATATCCTATTGATAAATCTTTTCAATAAACCTGGCCATTAACATAGATTAATAGATATGTTGGACTATTAACCAAAATATCTGATATGGCCTCTATGCTGTCAAAGAGGAGTATCTCATGGATCAAAACCAATATAATCTCCTCTTGGAAATAAGGAGCAGTGCTGGTTTCAGTAATATCTAATCAAATCAGCTTAAAAACCTATTGCTAGCATTGCATTCTATCTACTGCCATACTTTAAACTTAATTTTATTTAATCAACTGTAAATCTTCACTTCATGAGAGTATAGTTCAGTCGTTATCAAAAAAAGAAAGATCAATAATAACCAAAAGAAACAATAATAATCTTAAAAGTGTCTAGTGGAATATATAAGGTAAACAGGGAGTAGCCTGTTGAGTGAATACAAGGACCTATTACAACGAGTCTAACTGGTTTCAACTCAAGAAAGGCATTCTCAATGTGACATACAAGCAACTATACCACAAAACTAACCCTGCATACAAACATGAAATGCAAGGGATATCAAACAAGCAAAAGTATATTAATAAGAAAGAGACCATAAAATGGCAGAGCACATACCCAATGTAAACACGTGTTACTTCAGGTGTGTTGAGTACTTTTCCAAGTGACCACATCAATGCACCATAAACGCGCATCAACTTTCAAAAACCAAGGAAGTATGTTACATATAATGTTAGAGCATTGACTAACTAGTAATAATGACACAGACATAAGCTTGTGGTTCTCACTTGTTGGGTATCAACTTGGTCTGCCTTGTTAAGGACAACACGGACCTTATCATCTTGACCACGTAAAGACGATATCACACGCTTGAACTCGTCACTTATATCCAGTTTATGAGGGTCAAACAGAAGAAGAATAAGGTCACATTTTTCTGCAAACCACTTTATCACCCCAGTGAAGTCATAACTTCTTTGTGTACGTTGCTTCTCTCCAGATAAAACTCCGGGAGTGTCAACAAGTGTGATATGCTCCAGAAGCTGTACATAAGTTAGGCATATGTTAACTAAAGTGAAATAATACACTTGTATACAATGATGGACAGTCAATGAAACCCAAAACATGAGCTTACAGGATGTGGCATTTGAGAACATTCAAATTTTGATAGAAATGTGCCTCCAAAAGTAGAGAGGGTATTGAACGGCATATCTGCCTGTACAGCAATAGTGTTTCCTGGTACACTTCTCTCATCAGGCCCACCCTGCGAATAACGGGTCACAAATAAGTCATGCGAGCAAGGGACAAGAATAAACCGCATAAATAAAACTCCTAAATGATGGTTTGAGGACCCTTTATATGCTTTCTGGCTTTGTGTATATAAAGTATAGAAACTGAATTTACAGAGAGAATTGTGACTCAAAGGAAATTGCATTACATTCATTCTTAGAATAATGGCTATATATATAGGCATATAACCTACAACTGCCCAACAAAGTATACCCATGGTTTCCTAATTCACAGCCATACACATCACGTAGACACGAACTTGACCTCTATTCTATATGAACCAACCCTTATAAGACTATCTCCAATGCAATGCCCTTGCAGTACCTTTAGTTGTCCATGGATATCCTTTGCCATTAAAGCTTGGCCAAAACTAAAGATTTTTTTGGTGTATGTCCTTACTTAAGGGCATGCCCTAAGGCTATTGCCAATACCTTTTTTTGTTTGTATATAGATGTAAGGATGTATGTATGGTTGAAGGTAAAACTAAAGAATTTTAAGGATGCGTAAGAATTTTAAGAATTTGATGTGGCAGCTAAAGGCTTCCTTAGCATTGCAGATAGCCTATAACTTGCAAACAACCATACTTGACTAGTTGACTAAACAAAGACTCTGTGCTGGACAGATGCTAAAAATGGGAGACTGACTTGTAAAACTAAAAATGAAACTTAGTTTCACAACATAACATACTAGACTAATACTTGTGAAACGAACGAAAAGTGACCCATACTTTTGACCTAAAATCAACATTAACCCAACACTAAAGACTAGTAATGTCGTTATCACCATCACAACGATAAATCTGTCAGTTGTCGGTTCAGGTCCAATGTGAGCTCCTGTCCAATTAATGGGAAAAGGGAAACAGGTTATGGTATGTACGCAAAAAAGGTTGTAGATCTAAGTACTCTACATCAGTAATTGTAAGAGCATCAACTAACCTGGGTAGTTGCACTTCAAAAGATGCTTAATAAAGGTTGTCTTCCCAGTCGAATACTGACCAAGAAGCATCACCATAGGTTTCGCATCAAAATCACTATTTGTCTGCATACCATACATTAATGATGAGATTCATACTAGCATGGCAAAGCAACTAATGTCTTATACGGTAAATTAGTAATAGGCAGACAAAAGCTTTAAAAAAAAGGCAAAACTAGAATTCACGTTGGATAAAGAGAAAAGCAACAGCTTTATATTGGTCTCACCAATAAAGGAGATGCAAAATCATTGAAGCGATAAGCAACTTCCAACGGTTTTAGTTTATCATTATAGAGTCTTTTCAACCCATCAACGATAGATGTGACTTTACCAAGAGAGGCTTGAGAAGATGCCTGAAACAAGAGTAGAGTGTGAGTAAGGATAATGATGGATGCAGAATCTTCATGAGTTTGTATATGAAGTTGATGTAATGAGCAACCTTTTTAGGAAGCAGTGTTTTAGTAAGCAAGTTGTTTGATGGGACAACAGAAGGGTGGTGGTGGTTGTTGCTGTTGTTTGTTGAACAATCCTGAAGGAATGAAGAGAGGGATATTAATTAGTAGATCGAAAAAAGACAAATTTAATAATAATATTAATAATAATAATAATTAGTATGTATCGTATGATGGGAGAGTATGTACCTCCAAAAGTGAATCCAAACCATGAATAACCGGAGGTTTCAAAAGCTCGAAATCAAAAGGAACTAAATATCATCATCATCATCATCATCATCACCAGCATATGATTGAGGAAAATAACAAGGTCAGGTGAAACCAAATACATACAACAACGAAATACAATCCTGACAAAAACGGGATATGAAGGAGGTACGATGTAACCAGCCTTACATCTACTGAAAGGTAGAGAAACTACTTCCAGAAGGACCTCCGGCCTATGGCTTTACCCAATATTCTCGACGGCAAGGCAAAACCAAGCCGAATAGAAGAAACTGGGATCTCTAGAGAGAGGGCTCTCTCTAGAGAGAGAGAGAGAGAATTCAAGGGAACAATGGGGGAAATTGTAAATGGCAAGAAAGAAATAAAACAAGAGGAGAGGTGTTAACCATTATTAGCAGCAGCAAGTTTTGTTGTTAGTAGGTCTGAATTCAATTCATATCCTGCTTGTGCCAACGAGACCAGCTGCAAATTAATTAAAAAAAAAAAAGCAAACATATATATGTATATATTAGAGGGATGGACGGAGAAAGGGAGTTTTTAAATTTAAAAAAAAAAAAAAAAAAAAAAAAAAAAAAAAAAAAAAAAAAAAGACAGATGAGGACCTGCATAGCAGTGATGAATTGAGTTAAACCTAAAAAACCCTGACGTTTGGAATCTGCAATTGCCCAAACCTGCTTAAGCTGCCATTTTTCTAAATTCGATTTTGACAAAAACTTGGTTGCCTCCTCCCCTGTTACCCGACCATTGCCATCTACCAATTAAGAACACCATCGCCACAGTTATTTATTGATACATAATATTTACAGTAACTTTTATATATATATATATGTTATGAATGGAACAACAACAAGAATAAGAAAAAGGACCTGAATCGAGAAAGGTGAACCATTGTTGATAGATTTTTTTATCCTCCTTTGAACAGTACCTGCTTCCTCCTCCTATCATCATCATAACTTTACTCACACTTCTTCTTTCTTCTAAAAACTTACTTTCTTTTTATTATGTGATATTATTATTATTATATTTTTATTTATTTATTTTTGAAAAAGGCGAAAGGGGCGGGTACCCTTGATTTAAGATTTCATCGTTTTGGATTTTACAAATTTCAAATTCCATCTTTTCCGCCCTTTCTGTTTCGTTTCTCCTCTTTAAATTTTCAAAAACTCTACTCGGACCATACTGGAACCAAACGCCGTTTTGATGGCCATTAAACACCCCCCCCCCCCCCGCTTGACTTGCATGTGAGGGATAAAGATGTAATATCACGTTTCTCAATTACCTAAATGGTATGTAACGTTTGTACGATATTGTTGGTTTCTTCCCTAATGTTTAGTTATTAATTTTTTAAAAATCGGTATTTAAGTCATACCGATGTGGAAAAATTTCCGGTATTATCGGAAATATCGGCCGTTACGACTTTTTTTAATTTGTTTTTTTTATATAAAAATACTCCAAAACTTATTACAATTTAACAAAAATAGTCAAAATTCACATATAATCTACTCAAAAATAATTCAAAATAGGTATTTCATAACAAAATATAAGTTTTAAAGTTCATAAATAACCAAAAATAGCAATAAAGTATCATAAAAATAAATTTTAAAAACATTTCAATTTTCCTTTTTTAAAAATATCAGAAATACCGCAACAGTAATACCGGAAAATACCAGGAATACCAAAATTAACGGTCGGTATTTACCGGTATTTAAAACAATGCTTTAAGTTTCGTGTCGCGATTGGAAAGCAGGAGATCTAACATACGTTGTGTTTAGAAAAAAAGAACATATGTTAGACTTATCGCAGCACGAAGTTTCAAACAAAATTCACTTTTCAAAAAAAAAACAAAAAAAACAAAAAAATTAATAACTAAACATTAGGTAAACGTTGGGTACCATTTAGGTAATTAAGAAACACGATACATCTTTACCCCTCACGTGCAAGTCACTTGGGGGGGAGGGGGAGGGGGGTTTAACGGCCATCGAACGGCGTTTGGTTCCAATATGGTCCGAGTGTAGCTTTGGAAACGTTAGGTATGATTCACGTAATTTCAAAATGAAATGTATCAAACCAGCAATATCGCGCAAACGTAATGTGTCATTTAAGTAATTGACTCTATTATGTTGACAGGTTATATAACGTTTATTATATGTGATAACATGTAGAATTATGATATGTTACAAAAAACAATAGTATAATATGTTACAAAACATTACTTCTGAAATTAATTTAGATAATGTTTGATAATAATAAGAAAAAACGACAAACAAGAAAAAATGAAATCCCAAAAAAACAAAAAAATTAACATCTAACAATTTAAAAAACATGACTATAATAATACTAATACAATATGTTGGAACATAACATGTAGTTATAATAAAAGTAACATATAAAAATATATACATCTAGGGAAAAAAGTGTAAAAAAAATAAATAAAAGTTTAATATTAAAAAGTTTAAGGGGCTAAAATTTTATGATAAAAAAAAAAATCAAAAAACAAAAAAGTTTAGTAAACTTTTTTTTAATAATAAATACTAAATTTTGAAACTGTAATAATTTTAACCATTTACTATTATTGTGAATAATTTAATCGTATAACTTTGATATTATAATCATTTAACTTTTATTCAAAATGGTAAAAGCACTTAACTTTAGTCAAGTTAGTGTATTTACCTCTTAAAACTTGAGCTAAAACTAGGGCTAACGA
The DNA here is from genome assembly GCF_010389155.1 of Erigeron canadensis. Classification (NCBI taxonomy): domain Eukaryota; kingdom Viridiplantae; phylum Streptophyta; class Magnoliopsida; order Asterales; family Asteraceae; genus Erigeron; species Erigeron canadensis. The sequence continues at coordinate 67,337 of NW_025215521.1, read as the reverse complement.
TATTGGACCAATCCCAAACTGCTAAGCTTATGTGATATGTTTAACTTGAAATTAATTACAAATCATTGATATAAAATGGTAAACATAAACATATTCCAACAAATAACATAATAAAGCAAATAAGTAGTCTACATTATCACATTTTCATCCAAACAAGTATTAACCTATTAGCGAAGTATAACTAAAAGAATTTACAAAGTCTAAAAAGTAAAAACCATTGTTTACCAACTAAAATATAGAAACATAGAAATCCTAGATCGAAGATCTGTAGATTAAGAGGTTTTTGGAAGTTCAAAATCCCTTTGGGAATTGAACTTCTGATTTTTGGTATAGAAGCTCAGTTTTTCGTATAGTTAATTAATTGTGTGCTTTATGGAAAGTGTGAATTTATACTTCTATTTATAAACAAAAACTCGGTTTAGCCACCGCCTCAACGAGCGGAGCTCGTGTACCTTTTGCGAAAGAGGAGCAGGGCTCATGGGTCTCCGCGAGCGGCGATCATTTGGCTTGTAATATTCACAACTCGTTGTCTTACTATTCAACTATATAATAATCCAACCAAATTAAGATAATGGGTTGTGAATAGTAATTTGCCTGTGGGAAGTTACTATTCCTTCATGTCACACTCCGTATTACTATTCGAATTTTTTCAAATCATATTTCGTTCGAGTTTTACTACAGATTACTTTTTAGTTTCTTACATATTTTTTTCCGTTCGGGTTTCTAAATAAATATATTGAAGACTTTTATTTATTTCTTTACCACCATTCGGATTTTAGCACATTTTATTCCGTTTAGGTAAAAACTACAAGTTCCTTGTTGGAATTTTACATATTTTTTTCTTTTTTTGGTTCCAAATAATAGAATTTATGAAGAAAACTTTTAGTACTCTTTCTTTGTAGCAGTGCCTTTAAATTAAATATTTAAACCATACATCAAAGTTTTTAGCAATGACGATTTATTATTCAATTACACCATGTATTTGAATATTACCACATCACACCCCGTTCAAGTTTTTTACTACAGTACATGTTACTTTTTGGTTTTTTCCAAACCCCGTAAATGCAGGGTAGCAAACCTTTTAGTTAAAACTATTATTATTAATTAAAGAAAAATATAAGAACACGTAAAATTAATTAATTAATGGGAGGAAGGAAGGACATATAAATTAGGCATGTACATGTATTGAATCAGAAGAGTTGAGAGGCATGCAACATGATTTCATCAAACGATCAAGAAATAGGTTTTTGCTAATATTGAGGCCTGAGTGGTGAAGAGTCGTCAATGGGAGGCCTTCTCTAACACATTCGTCGTATTTCTCCAAAGCTTGCACGATCTCTGTAAAATCTGGTCGTTTTGAGGCTTCTGCTGCCCAACATCGTTTGATGAGGTGGGCAAGGGCAGGTTGGCAGCTTGCAGGAAGCGGCGGTCGTTCATTCTGTAGGTACGTCAAATTAATTGAATCTTTTCAGTAATTGATTAATTAATGATGGATATCTATATATATATATATAAGGAAAAGTGAATTTAAGGTTGTCTTACACCTAAACCAAAGTGTGGACCCTTTCCATATTAATATTTTAGTATTTTTTGTTTTAATAAATAAATGTTCGGCCCTCCATGAATTTTATGGTTAAAAAAAAAGTTAGTATGCGAGTGTTTCACACCTAAGCTTAGATAACCGACAACTTTATATTACCATCCCCATATATGATAAAATGAATTACCTTTTCGGCGACAGCAAATGCAGCTTGCACCGGAGTCATTCCTTGAAAGGGGAGCAAAGCAGTGGTAAGCTCCCATAAGACGATCCCAAAACTATAGACATCGACTTTTCGAGTATAAGGTTTCTCCTTGACCATCTCAGGAGCCATCCAACGATAAGTCCCCATGTTTCCTTTGGATTCTTGGGTCTGGGTCTCTAGGCAGGATGTCCCGAAATCAGCAACCTTGACTCTCATTTCGTCGTTAAGAAGCAGGTTGTTTGACTTGAGGTCCCGATGGACCACCCCTTGAGAATGAAGGTATTCCATCCCTCGTGATATGTCCAGGGCAAGCCTCAGGACGGTCTCCGTTGAAAGCGAGTATGGTTCTTTTTTGTTTAAGTACATTCTGAGGGTTCCTTGTGACATGTACTCTGTTATGATGCAATACACGGGAGGTTTTTTACAAGCCGCGATGAACTGCATCCATCCATCCATTCATCATGTACATATATATACATCAGAATTGAATTGAAACATATATGTATATATAATAAGTTAGTATAAAATACGGAGTAGAGTAGTGATAGTATACCTGGACTATGTTTGGATGATAGAGTCTAGAAAGCAAAGCAACTTCTGATTTGAACTGCTGTTCAAGCATGGCTCGTGTCTCGTCTTTATGAGTTGGGATCCTGACCATCTTCACAGCCACGGCCCTCTGCTTGTAAATCCCTCTATAAATCCTGCTATGAGCCCCCGAAGCAAACTTGTTCCCTATGAACAGCTGTGAAAGATCCGCCGTCCACTCTTCTTGATCTTCCTTGGCCACTTCCCACGCCTCCACGTTCTCTGAATCCAAAATCATTGACCATGATTCCAGACTGTCAAATCTTTTTCTCTCCATGTTTTCCATCTCAGTTTTCCATGGGGATTTTGAGGAAGAAGACGATGGGTACGGAATGGGTGGTAATTTCTCCTTTTTCTTTGATCCATGGATCATCATCTTGAAACAAGTAGAAATACCCATTTTCGAACTCTCTCTCTCTCTCTGATTGAATTTATATTAATGAACCAGCCTTTAATTTTCGTAAATATAAACAAAGCTATGAAAAACAAATCAAAATCAATCAAGAAATTAAACAAATAAATTTAAAACAAGGCAAATTAGTTACGTACATATATACTCGATCGATCAATAATCACGAGGGAGTATGGATTGAGTTTTTGAGGAAATAAGGGCATATAGAGTGAGACTCAGTAGATTTTAAAACATTGTAATTATTATTATGGGCGGTATTACAAAAAAATATCATGGACATGATGAGATCGAATTTCATGGTTGGACAATGATGAAGGATGATCATCAAGGAAGCAGCAGCAATAATATTATTCATCATCATCAATCAAATTAAGTGTACTGCTTGAACAACAGAAATGAAAATTAAGATGAAGAAGAAGAAGAAGCTAGCTGCTATATGATATCTTTCCATCCATCCATCCATCCATCCATCCAACAAATTAAATTAATCAACTAAAAAAGATATAGCTAGCTAGCTAGGCTGGGAGGAGTCCACTGTTTTCATGCATAAAAGTACGAAAAGCATAACTCTCTCATGAAAAAGGAAATTAAAGATTCACAAGCTCGCCCGGGTTTTCTAGTAGTGTATTAGTCCCAAAAGAGACATATATATGACCTATAGAATCCAACGGGGAAATATATTTATCCCCATAAATTAAATGCATTCATATATGTAAATTGTTTGTCAGTCTATTATTTAGTCATGTCGGCTCTGTTTTTTTTAACTTATTACTTCATTTATTTTTATTTTAAGTTTTAATTTTAAATTGACATTCACTTATGTTACACTCTTTTAACTAACATCAAACATTATTTCTATCTTAACAAAGTCTACTTGTGATATATACTCGTAGCAAAGTGTTGCGTCGATAAAATTCCGAGCCAACTTTTTATATGTGTTTATATATATATATATATATATATTTATGCTTTTTTTTCTCTTTATTCATTTTATTTTTTTGGATTTTATATTTTATATTAAAGAATATTTAAACTCCAATGATTGTTTTTTGGAACTTAAATTTTACATACTATGTTGTCAGTTTTTCGGTTTTTAATCGATTAGCTTCTTCCACTTTTATGTTGTATGACAACTACAATTCAATGACAAATCACTAGCACTTTTGTAATCCCCGTCCATTTAAATGTTGTATAAAATGATCACGAAAGCACGTTATAAATCTTACATATCATCACACACAGTAAACGTCCAAAAAATCCTATTAATTTTATATGCTACCACATAAATGCATAACGTCTCCGGGAGCAAACGCCCTCTTTTTATACAAATTACAATAACAGTCAATCGAAAATTTATCATACATACAATGGATCAAGCCAACACAACCTTTCAGCCCAGGGAAACAACCCAATAGACTTGTTAGTCGAACCCGAGACTTGATTCCTTTAAAATGCAAGAAATAAAACCACGTACAATACCCATATATATATATATATGACTTCATACTAGCTAGGGTTGGGAATTAATAATGGTGAAAGTTATATATAGGTTTTTCTTATTTTGAGAACTATTTTTTTTTTTTTTACAAAACCATAAGAACTCTTAAATTATTTATCGAATTTTTGTTTATTCACATGTGAAATCATATAAATATGTATGTTGTATAAGAAAGTTTTTTAAAAAACCTTTAAAATAGTCTTTTGTGAACTTGTAAAATGAATTTGTTCACGTTTTTGTTTACATGTGAACAAACGACTATATATAAGGTTTTGAAAAAATTTCTCCTGCAACATATATATGTGATCCAATATATTATTTAGGTGTTCTCACGATTCTTATAAAAAAATGAATTCTTAAAATAAAGGTTTCATATATATATATATAGGAAAAATGAATGCAGTGTTGTCTCACATTTTTTATGGATTAAAAATTTAGCATGTGAGAAAGATTTCACTCAACTTAGGTGTAACAGTACCATCTTCACTTTCCCATATATATATATATAGAGATAGAGAGAGAGAGAAAGAGAGAAAAGAAGGTAGATTGATAGAAACTCGATCCGTCTTCCCGTGTATCACATTAGTACCTACACATAGCCCCTTCAGGCCTTTGTGCATCAGGTTATTTTTCCAAAATACCACCACATGGAATCGGTTGAAGCAAGCCTCAAATCTACATCCCTCTTTTGTTTAGAGTCAATAGTAAGCAGGTGGTCACTTGAGTTAACACATGTGGTTATTATATACATATATGTGGTATTTCATGAATTCTTCAAAAAAAAACCTTGCAATAATGTTTCTTTTTTATGAGTAAAACTTGTACGAGTATTAAATTACAATATATAACTAGTCAAATTAGGTTTATAACTTAAGGGTTCAATATACTAGTCTGATAATTAGAATAAGTTATACTCGTACCTATATTATTCAAGAAATTAATAAAGGTCGTCTTTCTATCAGATTTGGGTTTCATGTTTTGTGCATGGCTATCAATGTAACGATTAAACCGCCGTATGTTAGCTTATAAGTACGGTAAAGGCTTTGTAAATGATGCAGCATGCATGGAGCACGGTACACATGTTTTTCCTTACAAATTGAATTTCTAACTATTTTTATTCAAACATTAGTAATTGGAGTTTGTTTTAGGTTATTCGGAAAGAACGAGACAAGCTAACCCGAGTCTCCTCGTAGTTGTTTATGAGAATTATGAACCTTCTTTAAAAAAATGATACTCCTATATTTTTTGTGGGATGCCCATGTAACTTTATCGGTAGACTATCGATCATCATGATCAAGAAAAGTATGAATAATTTCAAGAGGATCAAGTAAGAGTCTTGTGATACCTTGGGCCATAGAAAAAAAAGGTAAAAAGAATAGCCAATAAAGAAAGACAGGGAAATTGCTCTACAACTCTCTCTTTTCCTCTTGTCATCATTCAATGCTTTTGCCCTTGGCTTTTTGAGTGTGTCAACTGTCAAGTCATACTCTTAGACGAAGCCAATTGAGGGCCCCTAGCTTCATTTACTATTTGTTATTGGGTGACTATATATATCAATACCTACATATTAAAAAGAGACCTTATCTATTTATAGAATTGTTAAAATTACTGAATGCAATATGACTATTATACCCCTTACTTTTCTTCAAAATAAATCTTTTTTATTTACTAATTTAATTATTTTTACTAATATACCTAAAATATCTTTAATGAAAAGTACACTGTCAGTTCTCTAATTCTTAAAATAACATCACTAATCACTATATTAACTACATTGACCTCAATAGCCTACACTACTCACTGTCCCCACCATTAGTCGTCGTTGCCACCCGTCATCACCGCATTGTCGCCGACGCATTGCGCGAGTACCATGCTAGTATATATATATATGAGGTGTTCCCCATCTAAGCTTAGATGAGGGACAACCTCATATTTACTACTCCCATATGTGTTTTGAATTTGATTTGCTAGATTGAAAGCTTGTAATTTGTGTTCTTACGGTCATCATGGATTTAATTGTCACGAAGGAAGTGAGTATTCTTGCATAACTTTATATATGCGTCGGGTCGAATACCATATGATGGTGGATTTCCGTGTGTGGTAATCGATTTGGCGTTAAGCCTAAGTAGAGGCTATATAATATGTATGAGATATTGATTGAGTTGATATGGGACCTAAGAATCTCGAGTTATTGATATGATATGTATGAGATGTTGATATGAGGCCTAAGAACCTCTTGAGTATAAGGCCTAAGAACCTCTTGAGTATATTGTTTAGCATATATGGATCCATGTATGGGTTGTTAGCGCAAAGGTGAGTATGCAAGTGACGGTATGACGATGCCATTGGCTACATGTGATAGTCCTTTGTGTGTTTTGTCCTTCTTCGTGTGTATAAGCGTATGCAAGATTATTCACTAATTTTTGCTTACTTTTTAGTTGTTTACCCTTTTTATAGGTTGTCCCGGATGTGGAAACAAAGTAAGAACTATAGAGATTGAAGTTAAACTGTAAAGCTTGAAGCATCTCTTATTTGCGGTAAAATGGCATTGATGATAGGACCTTTAGTGACCTCTTTTGGACTAATGGTTCTTGGTACACTTGAAGTGTTTTTAGTAAAAATTTGTTATGTAAATTACTGCAAATAGTAGCTTAGAGTCATGTTCTTTTTAAATTTAAAGGATTTGATGATTTTGGATGGTTGGCAACTTGGGTAAATGACCCGTTTAGTTTTGTAAACTTGTTTTGTATCAACGGATGGTATGAAGACTTTTGGAAATGTTGTGTTAGTTGTTTTATGTTAAAATGAAGTTGATTACCAGTTGTTAGAAGCTCGGTATTTAGTACGAAAGGTCGAAAGTTGTTTAAAGTGTCAAACATACGAAACTGAAGAGCACGACCTTTGTCAAGAGGACGGCCTTTGCGCACGGCTTTTGCAGAAACAAGAGCCATCCTATTCTGTAATTTTTCACATATTTTTACCGAGGCTTCTTTTGAACTTTTCGTAACGTGAAACTCATACAATATACTTATATTAACATATTAAGAAGATTCCAATTGTCATTTTTCAAATTTGATAATTTCAATTTTTGTCGGAAAAACGGCCGTATTTTTCTAACTATAATTTAACTAAATTGTGTGCGTTTTTTTTTTTTTTTATGTTCATACTTTTGGGTCTAAATTAAGTCTAATAGTTTCAATATCATATGTCACATTCTCAATGTTTTAAGAGGATCATTAGGCTATTTGGTTAGAAAGATTTATCATTATTTTTTTTTTCAAAGACCAAACATGCAAAAAGTTCAAATGGGAGGACTGTTTTTGCAATATAGAGTGTTTTCAAAGAAAAAAAAATACCAAAGCTCCAAATGTGCAAAAATAACGACAGGGACCACTCATGCAATTATTTATTGTTTCATATTGTTTAAAAAAATCAATATTCTTTTTTGATAATGTTTGAGTAGCTTGAGTTTTTGGTTTTAAAATAAAACTTCATCCAAAATTTTTGATAGATCATATAAGTTGTAAAACCATAAGCCACTTGAATCAAGTTTCTGAAAATTACTTATAAGTTATAACCTTATGAAAAGATAATTACCACATAAATACCCCATAATAACTAATTATATTTCACTTTTCAAACTAGCTAATAATACGGAGTATATGTCAGTCCACTTTGAATGTATGCAGATATATAATCTACTAAACCTGGTCATCCGAACCCCCTATGAGACACGAATGTATGCAGATGTCACACACGACTACTAGCTTAATTTAGTATCAAGACATTCATCACCCATGCCAAATGAATACTAGAAGATAGACGTACTAGTGCTGTTTTAGATAACACGAGTACCAGAATACTAATCCAAACATTCTCTAAAGTACAAAGTAATGCCAACCAACTGAAATTAGAGCTTCTGTCTTCCAAATGATTTGGCCAAAAACAAAGCTCACCATATCTCCAATACATATCATGCTTCTACAATCCAACTGATCATGCGAAATGATCACTACATTCGTGTTTTATGCCATCTACAACTTATAGAGAGACGGGTCGAGGAACAAGAGCAACAATTGAGAAATTTTACTCCTATCTTAATGAAACCACTATACAACCGCTAAGCAACTCTCTCTAAACCAAACATGATAAAATTCAATTCATCATTATACAATTGACATTAGGTGAACAACCTGTATAATAGTTGTATATGTAATCTTCAAGATTCACCAAATTGCCTATCCTGGATGATTTGTCCAAGGTTTGTGTACAGTGCACGTTGCTCCTCGTAAGAGAGATTCATTACAATCTAAAATATTCCAACACAATATCAACATTTGAACTTCTTTTCTCTACGGAGTATCAGTTTCCTAAAAAATAACTAAAGCAGTGGCTTTAGCGTACCTGGTCGAAAATCATCCCAACTGATACACTTTGAGCTACAATAAACGACTGATGGTAGATGTATGCAAAAACAGCCATCACCATCTGCAAAAGTCGAAACAAATAAATGCTGGAAAGAAGCTACACATTAAAAATTGAACATCTGTTCATTTATCAAAACAAAGATGCCCCATTGACAAATTTACAAATTTTCACGGAAGGTGATACTAACGCCATGGAGTTCATATATGGATTCAATCATGTATGATGCAAGTAGACAAACTTTTCAATAAGCCAAATACGGGGTAACAGATTACTTTTACATACATTCAATTAGGGATGAGCGAAATAGCAAAACCGAACCGGTACCAAAAATCGATAGCAATGGGGATTCGGTTTTGGTTCTTGATTTGGAACAAGTTCGGTATCGGTACCATTCGGTCCGGTATGGGGAAACTGAATATGAATACCGATTTGCTTTGAAAGCATCTAAATTTTCTTACCTGTACTAGTTTTATTTATTTATATATTTATATACTACTACATCTCTTTAAAAGCATACCGCTACATGACATATAATACTATTTATTGATTTGACGCACTCGTGAATTATGTGTTAACTGTTAAATTTTCCGCTCCTCATTATTGCATTCATTTATTTAAATATAGCATTCATATGTGAAGTTAATTAGCGTATCAAACTACAAAATCTTGTTATTTCTCATTGTAACTGTACTCTCTTAAAATCACTAGCATCTTGCTAGTCGATTTCGTTTAAATAAATCATATTTTCCGTTCTAAAAAAAAAGCAAAACCAATTGAATAATATACTCTTATTTTAGTCCAGAAGGTAAATATAAGAACAAAGAAATTAATGTTTTTTCCATCAATCTTTTGTTGTATTGAACGCTGCTCAGAATACGTAAAACCCAAAAATTTGCATCGTTTGAATTTTTTTTATGGTACTATCCATTTCATTGTGCATCAAAGTGGTAGAACAATCGATTAAACTTAGAAATTGTAATAAGTCGGCCTTGATCGGTACAAAACCGACAAACCAAGACCGGTCCTGTACCCATATAATAGGTACGGTATTTGGTTCTTAATTGGGATTGCTTTCGGTTTTGGTATTAATCGATTTGGGTTCGGTACGGTTCCGTACCCGAAAACCATCCCTACATTCAGTTATTGGTCATATGTGTTTCATGCCATCAAACGAAGAAAGACAGGTACGACCATTATAGTCCCAAGTCAAAAAACTTTGTATGTATACTGTCAACAAAGGAAATGATGCACACTTTCACCGGATAGATAGTATAAATAGCCCACTCACCTGACAGTCCATTCTGTCTGTCATTCCACCATGCCCAGGGATACTGTCCCCAAAATCCTATAGCAAACAAAAAACAATATATTGAGAACACATATAAATGTGGCATGAATGACAAAGCTAAGGAAATGAACATTGAGCACCTTGATCTTGAAAGCTCTTTTAAAACCACTAGCAAAGAAGCCACCAAATGGTGCAATTATGGAAGCAAAAAGTCCAAGACCCAATGCGTGCCATTGCACAGGCATGATTTCCATCTCTGTCCATAGAAACTGTAAAGGGAAAAGCACAAACACTTTAAACTTAAATACACATGGCAATTTGATACTTAACAACATGTGCATTAAGCTATATGAGAACTGACAACTATTCAAGTTACCCATTCAGGAAGCCATCCGGGTAAGGTAAAATTCTCTGGCGTAAACAGCGAGCCAGGGTCGCATTGAAGCCAACCAGTTGATAGGTCCTGCACCACAATTAACAAAGTTAATGTCACTAAGAAAAAACAGATATATTTCTTAATAGAAAGATGATCTTTAAAGACGATGGAGAACCTTTCTGGGGCATGTTAACCATTGAAATTGACCCATAATATTAGCAAGCTGCAGATGACCCAGAGCACAATACTCGTTACCAAAATGTTGTCATCATATCATATTTCAGGGCAAAACGATATAGTAAATGTATATGGTTGGAATCAGTTGGAAAATACAAAAATTTTGCTGAATTTGTTTATCTGTTATTAATTAACATAAGCATAAATTGAGTCTATAAGAACTTACAGTTATATGTAATTGAATAACTTTCTATATTTCCAAGAATGTCTAAAAGTCAATTTATCCAAAAGACCACTTTAAGGTGGATGTCGCAAGTTCAAATAAGAGTCTACTCACCATGAAGGCTGATATAATTGTTGTAACTGATGCTCCGATAAACCCCTCCCATGTCTTCTTTGGGGATAACTTGATCAATGGTGTTTTTCCAAAAAAGAAGCCAAAGAAATAGGCAGCAATATCATTGATGACGATCAGTGATGCAGGAAGAAGGAACCTGCATTACAATAGCATTCAATCTTTTTTAGAAAAATAAAAGAGGATTTACAAACAGCAATATCCATAGATACCTCAATACTATTGTGATACCATTTGAGTTTCTATAAGGAACTTAAGCCAACCTAGTACTATTATAAGAGTATATCTGGAACAATTAATTTGAGCAAGAAATAGTTAAACAACACTAGAGTTGCTAAGCGTAGAACATTTTTTTGTTAGATTAATCTAAGGAGCATAAGGGAAACCGCTAGTTATATTACCAGAAAATCCCTTCAAATATATTGGCTACTGTGAAAGAGGATTGCATGAAAACCACAATAAGAATCATATGTGTCCATGCGTATTGGCCAAACTGATACTTGTACATCTTCTTCTTTAGTGATAGAATGAACCACACAAAACCTAAATCAACAGAATACAGACATAGAGTTGAAATGTTGAATCATTACCCATATGGTGCCCAAAGTTCAGACTACTTTTTTGTCAAGTTTTAAAGATGATAAATATAGAAATTCACCAACCTGCTATATACAAGAAATAACAGGTCACCATATGATATTTGATAAGGTTTCCAACAATTTTATACAGAAACTTGTCTGTTGTGACAGTATTGACAAGTCTCTGACTAAGAATGCGGCCATATACAAATAGCATTGCTGTGAAGAAGAAATGCCTGAAATGGACACATACAAACAACATCAAAATACTTCCCCCCAGCGAGTAAACAATGTGTTGTGTAACAGAGCAAGTAAATGTATTTATTAGAGCAGTTGCGTCCAATTTGTTTAATAGAAATGTTGGTATAGATATAAGGAGCAAACAATCTCGAGTCAAGAACACCTCAGTCATCAGCCTACTATGGTAGAATAACATTTCTTACCAATTTAAATGCCTAAATCCAGGGAGTTGTTTGTCTTCATTTGCTTTTCTAAGTAGACCAAACAGCTCTTTTGCCATGAAAATTTGTATAATGACAACCATGGCCCATATATAGAGATGCCCCATGTAGACAACAAATATGAATCCGCCAATCATCCAAAAACTAGAATAAGCACGTATTAGCATTGACCTATATTTATTTTGATCATTTACCAGCAAATGTTTTCCATTTGTTTGTCCTGCATCTGCTGGAACCTGATAAATAACAAATGAAAAGCTCAAGTAACTAAAACATCACCTATTTTGACAGTAGAACCATTTACATATGTCAAGCAGTCAAAACCAAACTATGATCTCAATTGTACATAGAATAAAGAGATGATCAACCTTGATTTTAACAATTTTCAGATATTGTATTTTTATGTGGCGAGAGCTAACAATAGAGTTAGAGAAACAAGTAGCACCTTACAAATAGGATAAGAAGACCATATCACAGTCTCTCCCTTGCACTTTGCAAAGAGTATGTTTTCTGTTTCCATGTACATAGGTTTTGTATGAATTTCAAAGACATTAGCTACAACTTTCAACATGGAGGGATTCAGAGTACAACAGCAACGACAATACCCAATCCTAAAAGAGTGTTTGTAACTCTAAATCTAAAAAGGGAAACAAATAAGTACTCTAAAGTATAGGTCGCGTATAGGCATAAAGGCTTCTAACCCTCAGAGTAGAAGACTACCTGTAGTCTATACGCATCTATTCTAATTCTAGTACTCTCAGTTATCTCTGTCAGGGGTCATGTCCTGGGACAAGCAAAGCTTACTCAGGTCAGACTTAAATCTATTATCCCATCTAAGTTTTGTTCTACCCCTTCTCCTCAAGCCGTCGACATTGATAGAAGATTAAGGGTCTAGTATATAAAAAGAGCATGAAAATGTAAATGCTATCATTAGTCTATTATAGTTAGATGTTACCTCATTTGAACCCTTACGACGTCGAATTCTTCCAGCATGGGTAAGTTGAACACTGTTACCATTCTCCTTTATCATGGTCCCGCCAATACAATGTGTAGTTTATCAACAACAAGCCTAAACAACAGACTCCATTTAAGATCAATGTGTATATAAGAGTCGATACAACACTAGTATTTAAGAGGGGTTTCGAGTTTTAACGAAAACAAAAAAGTGTTCCTTACAACACCAAACTCTCAATAATCATATATACATTTTGATCAACTTCTTTCTTTCAGACTAAGATATGAGCCGTAGCAGGATACAGTAATATATACAGTTAAGTATCAATCAGTAAACTACTACTATATAGTATCTGTTAATAATAGCCAAAACAAAATTTCAATTTACATAATTTTATTTACATGGATGAATGAATAGGACGTTATTCAAATGAAAATCCGATTAGAATAGAATAGGAAACCACAATTAATATTAATATATATATAATCAAACGGAGATAGATAGATAGCCAGCCAGCCAGGGAGGGAAAGGAACCAACCAACAAACCAAGGTGAGGGCAAAGCAAGGGCAGTCAAATCTGGAAGCCCAAATCAAATTAAATCTTCAACCCCCACACAAACACTTTGCACACACAGAAACTCTGAACACCACACATGCCTCTCTCTCTCTATATATCTATATATATATCCCCCCAGACATACATAATAATAAATTGATAATCTTTTTAACATAAATAAATAAATCATCATCATAATACTATATTATAAAATAAGCAGTAATGCGCTGCACCCACGTGTTATTTTCCGGCCATGGCTTTATAATTTAGAGAACGCACACATAACTTGACCACCTTCCTCTCTCTCTTCAACTTAACAAAACAATCGATCCAAAGTGTTTAACTTAACTATCAAAACCTATTTTTAATCCAAAAATAAAAAAAGTTTGGAACAAAAATAGGTTTTTCTTTTGAAAAATTTAACTCAATTTTGTTTAGTTAAAATTAAAAAATAATAATAATAAAAAAATTTATAGACTAGTAAAAGGATGAGCAAAACCAAATTATAAAACAAAAAAGATCGAAAAAACCAACCACATAACCGCCTCATAATGAAACCAAATTTATGGTTCTTATATTTAGGAGAACCAAATTAGTGGTTCGGATTTTGGTTACATATAAAAAACCAAAAAAACCAAACTGAACCGCATTATATATTAATATCACTAAAATTTAAATCAAATTTTAATATATCTATATAAATATTAAAACAGTAGTTATCCTAACATTTTAAAGCCTTATACAACTTAAAACTATTTTTAAAAATTGCCACATAAGTCTTTATCCTATGTGGCATCTCTATATTTTTTTACAATATATAAATCTACAAAATTATATTATCTAAAACTATTAAATAAAATCTATATATAAACAAAATCTTTAAAAATTAAAAGTAAAAATCACATTCTATATCCGTATGAATTTAAAATCTATTTTTAAATTAGAAAATATATATTTGGTTTTCAAATTATTTATTTCTTAATTTTACTATCCAATATACCCAATATTATATATCACATTGTAATATAGTTTTTTATCCTTTTCGTGGTAGTGAATTTATGTTTTATAAAAACTATTATCAATTACAGGTGAATTCAACGTAATTTGAATCATATGTTTGTTCTTTAAAATCTAATTATAATTTGAATTTGGTTTCTAACTATATTTAATTAAAGTTTTTCAACTTTTACGAATTTTATTATTTGATGAAGTAAGTTTCATGAAACTATTTTCTTTGAAAGAGTGTGATGAAATTCTAATAAGTCACATATCACTTTGCAAAAAATAAGAGATCGTTATGATTTTAGATTACATTTACATTTAACTTCATTTTATGTTCATTAGTATTGCATGAAGTATAATATGTGATAGTTAATATGAATATTTAATAATGTATGTTTTTATATAAATGATTTTCATAAATAATAAGAGTTATATTTTGAATTTATCTATTTCAATAAATGTAAAAATTTCCATTTAATGATAATATAGATTTATATGTACATACCTAAATAATGTATAGTTGTTAAAAGTAATTATAAATATTCATATAACTAAAACAACATTTTAAAATATCCGCACATCGTGTGGGTAAAAGACCTAGTATATATATATATATATCAATATACTATACCCTAGCCTTTCATACGTATATAATGGGTCAGTCCATTTACTTTCGTATTGCTCAAGGTAATGTACCCTTGCCTTTCATACGTGTATATATATATATAAAAGTTGGGTATTGTAAAACAAGTATTAAAGTAAAACAAATGGGACAAGAACTTGACCCTTAGATCATGGTTAAATTATTGCACGAAGATTTACGAAACAATTGATACACGATGATTTTCATGATGCACATTGATTTTCAGTAAATAATAACCTATTGTTTTATATGTTTTACTTTAATATTTGTTCTATTTTACCTAAAACCTCTCAAAATCAACAAAGTAGACTTGTTCATTATCAACGGTATTTACCCTTTTTGGTGGTGCTTCTCCAAACTCCAATATCACATATAAGGGTGAGCAAAATCAAACCGTAAACCACAAAAACCACAAAAAACAAAAAACCAATCCGAAAAACCAAACCGCTATAAACTATTTACAAATGGTTTGAAATTTTAAAAACCCACAATAATGATTTGGTGTTTGGTTTTAACTAAAAACCGCACCAAAAAGCAGCATACTCACCGTCTAGTTAATGAATTTGATTCAACCTGAACATTTTTAGCTAAAACTTTTAATTTGAAATATATGCGATTAAAAAAAATATCTTTCTTTTTTATTGACATATTATTTATATTAACATTAATAATTAAATTGCACTATTAATCTTTAATCTTTTAAAATATTTTTATTATATCAATTATATCTACATCACTCAATGACGCATTTACCCCCAACAGTCTTTAAAGTGTCGCATTTACCGTAACCGTCACGACCATCGTCATATTATTAATTATTAAAGAGATGATAAATCGATTAACACAATAACTTACAAATAAAATATATATTGCATTAACAAAAAATTAAAAAGCATTTCATATAATATTATTTGAAAAAGAATTATTATTTGTTTCAAATAAAGAGTAGAAGTTCTAAATAAGAATTTATTGAGTTATTCTTTTTGAAAACAATTTAAAACTATATATGACTTTTTAAAAAAAATGCTATGTAGATTATCACATCACATTTTTTTTAATAATACGTATAAAAGATAATTTTTCTTTATTTTTTTTTATTATCTATATCTATACTATATTATAAAGCAAATCCACTTTTCAACTTTCAACTTTTCAACATTCAACAATGTATACATAATAATGCATGATGTATCATACATCCTACAACTTTCAACTTCCTCTCTCTTCCATAAAACATTTTGTTCTTCTAATTCATTCAATCTTTTATCTTAAAAACCGTACATCGATATATTATAAAAACTATATGGTTGTTCTTAAAATTCCATGTTCTTTCATTAGAGATGTCATTCGATATACTTTCGACGAATTTTTAAATCCGAGGGCGGAGCCCGTACGGCTAAGGCATTTGGCTATCACACTCTATTACCTATCACACTTTATGACCTATCACTCTTATCATGTCACCTCCATAACGCATGGTAGTTACTCTCGTAATTATAAAGAATATAATATCAACTAATAGATATTCTCACCTAGCATGTGAAAAAACAATGTTTGTATCAAATTAATCATCAAGAATAATATCTACAAATATAAGTAAAACAAAACTAAAATACCTTGTGTTTCATTTAAGTGACTATCTTTCCTTTAAACAATAGAGCACTTTACCCGTGCGATGCAGCGGCGATGGTGATATCGGCGATGTTGTGTCGGCGGTGATATGGTGGTAGCGGCGGTATGGTGTTGTAAACTGTTTCATTAAAGGTATTATAGGTATTTTAAGTGAAGATGTTTAAATTAATAAGTAAAAGAGAAAGAATTAGTTATTTTATTAAGAACATAATGGTCATTTCGCATGAAACATTTTTATAAGAGAGAGTATTGCAAAGTATTATGAAAGAGTATGATAATTTGTATATAGTAGTAGAAAAGTAGAGATTAAGGTCTCTTTTATATCATAAATAATTAAAAAATTTAGTTTCAATCTATAAGAAAAACATCAGAATCAATCCTAATCCATGATCTTAATAAATCATTAGTTTCATCTTGTTTATTCGAATTATATTATCTCAAAAACGATATATATCAATAAATTATAAAATATATATATATATATATATATATGAGTGTATTAAAATTTTGTCTTCTTTGATCAAATAGTCACTTAATAAACTTTTGACGACTTTTTAATTTTCATTTTTTTTATAATATTTGTGTATTTACACATGTGTAAATCCATGCTTTCACGTATAAATTTCATCTAATTCATAAAAAAAAAATTAAATATAAATTTAACGATGTTACAAAATTTATATCAAAGAAACACGTTGTTTAATAAAAGTGACACATATCAATTCATATTTAGTTACTAACACAGTACCGGCACAATGCCGTAGTGGTCATGGCGGCGACGATATGGTGATGAGAGCGATTGTTGGTGGTAGAGGCATCAACGAGTGGTGTAAATAATTGATGTAAACATAGTTGATGTAAAGAATTAATGAATATATCTTAAAAGATAAATTCATTAAGGATATTTAGATATTTCTCTATGTAATTTTTAATTAGGGTACTAATTTTTATAATATAGTATAAACTAAATTTTGGGTCCGTGTCAAATACACGCTACATCGGATGTTTATAATATATTCAAAAACCACCAACCAACAAATTGAAATCAAATAAAGATTAGCAGCTAAAATATAAAATCATACCTTATAAAATAAAACTATAAAATTCAAGAAGACTAAACCTTTTGAATTGCGTAGATAATAATTTTTTTTTTTTGTAAAGTGAGTTTTGATTCAGACGTTTTAGAGGCAATTTTAACCAGAGAATTTCTAGACCTCCAACTCCCTTCTCATGGAAAATTCTTTTGAGATGAGAACCCTAAGACTCAAACCTGAGACCTTGAGTAAACTCACCCCCGGGACCCACATAATGAATTAAAAAGATACCCCTAGCCATTCAGGTTTAAGCCAGTACTTGAGTAGATAATAATAATCTCCACTTTCTCAGCTAAAATACATAATCAATAGTGTCGATCATCAATGTTA
This sequence comes from Erigeron canadensis, assembly GCF_010389155.1. NCBI lineage: Eukaryota > Viridiplantae > Streptophyta > Magnoliopsida > Asterales > Asteraceae > Erigeron > Erigeron canadensis. The sequence continues at coordinate 49,219 of NW_025215521.1, read as the reverse complement.
CCTTATTATGATAGCTGGCATATTAAGTCCATGCACAAAGATTTAATTTTCTCGATCACCTGTATCGTTTGGTGGACTCTTTGGAGGTTTCGTAACAATTGCATCTTTGAGCCTACAAAGACTAGAGATGGTGAGATTTTTGATAGTATTGTCTATTATTCCTTCCATTGGTTTGTTAGTAGGAATCGTAACGTAAACATTAAATGGGAAGAGTGGCTTTTAAATCCTCTTCTCGTGATGTAATCTTTTAGGCTAGCTCATCTTGAGCTTTGTCCTTTGTATATATATTTAATTTTATTCTGTTAAAAAAAAATGTTACCTTATTATAAGTAGTAATCAAATGAAGATTATATATTGAAAGATTTGTAACGAATCCTTTTATATATATATATACCAAAAGAAAACAAATTAAATTTTATATTATAAAATGATTATAGATGAATACATAGTGAATACAAGATGGATTAATTACCTGTAACCTAATTAACTTTTTAGAGTTTAGTTTCTTTGATTTTATTTTTGAACTAGATGAATACTCGCGCGATGTAGCGGTTGTATACTACGGCGGTGGTTGGAAGTGAGCGGTTGATAGTAGTAATTTCCATATCAGCGTTAGCAAAATTGTGGGTTGCAAAAGAGGAACAGTGGACCAGTGGTTGGAGCATACCTGATTTTAGGGAGGAGAAGGTATTATGGTAATAAAAAATGTCCAATGACAAATAAGGTATTTCAAAGACAGAAGTAATTAGGAGGAGAGAGAGATTTGCTTTATTAGGGAGTATAGATATATATATATATAAACTAGGATTTTTTTACCCGCACGATGTGCGGCTGCTTTAAAAAGGTGCTCAATAAAGTGAGATTTTAGTTAAACTTGCTTAAAAAAACATTTAATGAAACGCTTAATAATATGTGAACAAATGAGTTAATGGAATTGATCAATAATGATCGTAAAGAAAAACATATGGATGAACTATCTATTTAGTTTCACTTAATTAAATTAGCAATAACGTAATCATTATCCAATCATTAAACTAATTGTTATATACACTTGTTTTGAACTAACTCTTCGTCTACCATCATAATATTTTCTCATCATCACAATGAAAAATTGTATTGTTAAAAAACAAAAGAAAAAAGAGATTATATTAACCATTATCATAAAATTCAAAAAAAGATAAAAGAATTAAACCAAAAATTGTACATAATTTTCATAGTGATATGAACGAAAGAATTAACATAACTCTTTCAGAAAGTTATGATATTATACAAAGCCTTAACTCATATAAGATGAATATAATTTAGTGGTGATAAAAAAGCTTATAAACTTTAAATATTGCCACTAATAATTAATGCAATAAAAGTTCCAACTAACCAACGGTCTGAGCAAACTTTCATATAATCATCATAAAAAAAACGAAAGGAACTTCATATAAATGTTGAATAAATAAGATAATGAAATATCATTAGGTATAGACGTGATTTTTTAAACTAAAGGGAAGATATCATTTTATCTAATGAGAAGATCTTAGATTCTTACAATATATATTTATTTATTTATTTATTTTAACATATATACGTTCATTTGTTTTATAAATATATAGTTTAGTTAAAGTAAAATATGGAGTTGACATATAGGATAAAATCTTATGTGGTAATTTTTCAAATTAGTTTTAGATTGTAAGAAGGCTTTAAAATGTTTGGTTAACTATTATTTTATAAGAGGTATAGATTGCTGCTACATATCAAAGAATGTAATTTTGGTTGTTATGCCCGTTATCTACACAAAAATCTTGATTTGCATATTAAGAGCATAAAATCAATTTCCTAAATAAGTAAATAACTACTCCTAACTAATAGCATTACGAAAATATTTAATTATCTTAAAATTATTTAAAACCCATAGATAAAAGTTAATCAATTGAGAATAAAAATAAAAAAAGGAGGAAAAAAAAATATTATATTTAACTTAAAGAGTAAAGAGTTAAAAATATGTTAAAAGATAATGTTTTAATCTATCTTCCATCTCACATATGTGGTCGACCTATATTAATTTTTTTACTTTTATAATCTATTTTAGTATATTAATTAAAGTTATGTTAAAGTTTAAATGATAACATCATGAAATTAAAATTTCATGATATGATTGATTAATAAATTATTAGATCAGTTTGTTTTTTAAGATATAAAGATAAAGATATTGATAACTATTTACTAAATAAAACAAATCAATACATATGAGAAGGAAAGTCCAAAATAAAGGTTGTTATCACTTCATGACAAATTAAATATGGTTGAAATATTATTTTCTATATTGTTGTTCATTTGTAGTAGAACCCATTCATTTGTAAAATCGTTATAAACTTAAATTGAAAAACATTAATTTGGTTTTTTTTTCATATATTTTTTTACCCATTATATTAGCTTTTAGAAAAAAACTCTACTTTATATGTAAAAAGTACTTTGACATAATTTATTATTATTTTTTTTCCAATTTACGAAAACGACAAAAGTAAACAACTACACTCAATTCCTCAAATTACAAGATATACAGTTTATAGATTATTATCAACATAATAAATAATAAATAAAAGGGTAAATTTCATTTTTGGTCCCTATATTATCACCCAATTCGTAGGCGTAATCCAAAATCACTTATCGTTGCAACAGTGGTCCAACTTTCAGGTTTTGGTTATACCCATGATCCAAATACCGATGGTTTTCTTTTTTGCACCGTTAGATGGGTCATGTGCCTATCACATGATGGGCAATATCGTCTTTTCATACAAACATGGACCATCTTTGCAAATAAACTCAAACTATAGTTCTATTCTTTATCTTTTTATTATTTTAATGAATACCTCCAACATAATAGATGAACGTAAATAAAATTCTAAAAGTTTTAATAACTATTTTTAGGGTAAATTACACGAATGATATCTGAAGTATGCACAAAATTACAGATTTGATACCTCATGTGCATAGGGCTATAAACGAACTGAACAGTTCACGAGCAGTTCATGAACCGTTCGGTGGGAAGTTCGTTCGTGTTCGTTCGTTTAGTTAAATGAACGAATATGAACAAAGCTTTTGTTCGTTCATTTACGTTCGTGAACATTCGATAATCTGTTCGTGAACGTTCGTTTGTTTATGTTCATGAACCGTCGTTCCTGAACAATATTCGTGAACAATAGTTTGTTTATGTTCGTGAACATTTGTTCATTATGTTCATTTACATATATAAGTATTTGCTATATATAATATATATTATTAATACCTAACTATTTAAGAAAAAGTTTAAATAAAAATACTTAACTTATAAATATTTCGTTTGTTTGTGTTCGTTCATTATTGTTCGTTTGTGTTCGACACGAACACAAACGAACGAACATGAACAAGTCAATTTATTCGTTAATCTGTTCGTGAACCGTTCGTTAAGTTAAACGAACGAACATGAACAAGGTCCCTTTCGTGTTCGTCCGGTCCATTTACAACCCTACATGTGCATGACACGTGACTTGACTTAACGCCAAATTAGACGGCCGTCAGCGACGGGCATGGCCTGAGTGGAAAAGTATAAGTTATGTATGGTCCAAGTAAAAAGGTACAACTTTAGGTATGGTCCGAGTGGAACTATAAAAGTTTGTATCATAAGAGTAATCAGAGGTATATTTCATGTACCATCCGTGTAATTTACTCTAAAAAATTTACTTAACTTGATGATTTAATCCTACTTATTTTGTCAAGCATGAATATGTGTTTATCATCAAATACAACTAGATTAATACCGGTCGATGACCGGGTTACTAAGTAAACAAAAGAGCCTTATATCCAACTATAAAGTTTATTATGACGTCGAGCATAATGTTAAAATGAAGTTTTAAACTTGTACACTTTTTGATATAACATATATAAAGTCGGTTTGATATATATTATGATTGTTAAAAAATAACCTTAGCCAAAATTCGACTTGAAGTGATATGGAAATCTGGGTTAGGGTCGTAAGATCTTGACTCGGTAATCCGCCAACTTGCTTTCTTTTGGTCGGGGTCGGGTTGACCATTTGGGTTATTAGGTTTTAATAGGTCGACTCCAACAATTTATTTGATCCGACAACACACGCTCATTTGAATTGAAATCAGCCCGTTGACCCGTCAACTCACCACCTTATTTAATACGCTCACCAACCTTTGTGACCCGAAATCAGCCAACCCATTTAACGCGCCATTGGGATTTTAACACCATGATTAGATGGGATGCCTATGGGTTGGTTAATTTCAATTCGTCAACTTGCCACCAACTAACTCAAACAAAATGGAATTGCAATGTTTAGCCATATTTTAACTTTACTTAAATAAAATGTACTAATTTATGTAAATGGATTTGATGATTTATGTCATGTCATTTTTTCTCGTTGTATTCTAAGTAATATATGTATATTCTCTTATAAACTATTTTAGCCCTTTCCTCAAGTTACATGTTTGCTCTCTAACTTACCCTTCATCTTTATTCATTAAATTTAAATATAGTTACTTCATATACCTATTTTATTCTTATATATTTATTATACATATCATTTAACTGATAAAATACATACACTACCCCTATAACGCGCTTACTTTCCAGTTAAAGTACCCGAACTATTCACTGGTGCAACCACCACCACCAATAGTTGTCACGCCACCACCATATTGTCGTCGGCGCGTCATGTGGTTACTCATCAATATAATATTATATATATACTAAAAATATTATTGGTGTTCATATACCAAAATAGCAAAATGTAAAAATAGACAATATTAAATATCGAAAGTAAGAGTTTAAAATATTATTTAAAGCAAAAACAGAATAGCATTGTGACATAAGATAATATTTATGACATAAGATAATGATCTCCAACTTGAATAACATTGTGTTGTTAAAAAAAATGGCATCATGTTACGGTAATAACATTCATGTATTGTTTTGTTCAAGTAAAAAAAAGTCTTATAAGAAAATGATTACTTCAAGTAACTTGTTTTCTGAAATATCATATTTAGATATTTACCATGATTAATATAGAAAGTATAGTTGTTTGGATACATTTAACAATTTTCATGAGTATATTTTTAAAAATATTTCAATATAATACTCAACGTTTTAATATATAGAACAATGTTTTTATTAATAAAAATGGTAAATTAAGTTTTAAACTATAATAAATTACCACCTAATATTGATGATGTTATAATGTTCTAATAATCAGCTCTAATGTTCTAATAATAAAATGATGGAGATACTAATATAAAAGCTAATGTTTAGATCGTGAATATGCAAATAACTTGAAAGTAATTACCATTACCATGTAGTATATATATAATTATCATGATCAATGGCTAAGACATACAAGTCATCTTGAAAATAATTATCATGTACTCAATATTAAATAGTTACTATAGTTAAAAAACATATATTAAGTTAAATAAAAAAAGTTACCATATCTAAAATGGTCAAACTTGACTTTTACTTTGTTTACTACTTACCATATCTTGAATTTTAAATTCAAAGGCTCAGATCATTTTGTTTATTAATTTCAATGGTCCAGATCAAAACTTAAATTTATTTTTTTCTCTCTGTTCTACCGGCAATATATACTAGATTAATACCCGGTCGATGACCGGGTTACTAAGTAAACAAAAAAGCCTTATATCCAACTATAAAGTTTATTATGACGTCGAGCATAATGTTAAAATGAAGTTTTAAACTTGTACACTTTTTGATATAACATATATAGAGTCGGTTTGATATATATTATGATTGTTAAAAAATAACCTTAGCCAAAATTCGACTTGAAGTGATATGGAAATCTGGGTTAGGGTCGTAAACCCTAAGTAAATCACACGAACTTGCCTCCTTCGTGCGCACTATTCATTCGTATCTCTTTTCGATCGATTTCATCCTCTTTTCGTGTTTGTTACTTGGATTTGTTGGTACTTTCACGATCTATGATTGATTATTGATGTTTTGACTATAAGAACTAACGATTTCATGTCGTTATAATGCCCAAATTTTGAATCCTCTTCGCGTGAACAGTAACTAGGACGAACCAAGTATTTGATCTTCAATTTTTTTATGATTTGGACTTAAAATTGGACTTCAAATTGGATTAATTGATGTTTGTACACTTTAAATCTAACATAAGTTCATGTTAACATACTTAAAATCAAGAATAATTGAAGATACTATGTTTCGGTCACTATTCACACGAAGAACATCAAGAACATGAACCACTTCGTGTTCATCGAATTTGTTTCGATTTTTGATTTTCTGGGCATACACGATCCACAAACAAGTCCACGTTGATGATTTTATTTGATTAACTCATCAAATGGAGATGTTTTACTTCGTGTTTCTGGGTTTCGTTTGAAGCTCGTGCTAACGTCACGACGAAGAAGATCTTCCTCGTGATGACGTCATCACGAACCAGACGAGCCAAAACCCTAATTTTTGTTTATTTTTTATTCTAACTTTTTGTTTTCTTGTCGTTTTTGTCTGTTTTTGTGCAGGTATGACTGGACAAGGTAATAATGCTCATGTGTTCGTCAAGGAGCACAATGGTGCACTCGATCTCAGTATTACTCAGACGGGGTGCACACCAGAGTTTCATGGTGTCCTACAGTTTCTTGCACATTCTCGTGTACATTTTGCAGTGACAGAGAACCCTCCGTTGGTGATAAGTATCATTCGGGAGTTTTGGAACTCAGCCCGTTCAGTGCAGATGGGTGATCATATGTACATTCGCGCTACTGTTGGAGGACGTTCTTTCTCGTTCTCAGCTGGAGACTTACGGACGATATTACACTTAGGTGATGTCGAGATAGAGCAAGGTCCGACTGATTTTTCAGAGGAATTTGTGACAGTGCTCTACGTCGTATGGGTTATACTGGTGCTATTTCTCACCCATACTTCAGGAATCATCTTCGTGGCAAATGGAAGTTGCTAGCTTACTATTGTTGAGGTCTATTAGTCACCGGAGTACAAGCTATGACCAGATGAATATCCAGAACGCTTCTCAGATGGTTGCTTTGGTGCTGAACAAGCCGTACCGCTTTTCTCAGTACATCTTTGATAATTTAGAGAAGCAGTTGAGGTCATTTGGTACAGGCAAGAAATTCTTTTTGTTTCCAAGATTTGTGATGATAATTATTCATCACTTTGCAGCTGAATTGCCATTTGACGGTCCTACGTTCAATTTAGGTCGTCTTACTTATAAGGTATTTGTTGAAAGCATGAAGCACTTGTCGGGTAGAAATGTTCCGGTACATGTTGATAATCTACCTTTGTTCGAACATTTGATTAATCCTAACTATGTTGCCCCTAGACAAGGTTGGGAAGATGAAGTGCCCGTTGCTGTTGCTGCTGGTGATGATCAGGCTCAAAATGATCCTCAAGAAGAGCGAGCTGATCAGTTTGAGGGACTTAATGATGTTCCTTTATATGCTGGAGATCTGGAGCATGATCCAGATATGGATGCTCTTATGGAGGATATTGATGATCCTGCAAATCTTGTTCCACCAACTACTGGAGTTTCTGCTTCTACCTCTGCTCCAGTTGGTGTTGATGTTGCTGGTCCTTCTGAATTTCCGGTTAATGTGGTTGAGGATTCAGAGGATGAAGAAGAGGAAGAACGTTTTCCGAAGCGAAGAAGAAGACAAGGAAAAGGTGTTGACGCTGTAGAAAGACTTCCAACTTCTCAGCGATCTCAGGCTGAAGTTGATAGAGATTTTGCTGCATATCAAGTTGCTATGGAGAGGTCTCAAGCTACTCCATCAGTTGCTGCTTTAAGAGCTTCAGTTTCTGATATTCCTGTTTCTGTGTCGAGACCAAAGTTTATTATAAGAGGAATTGGTTCTCGCGCACAAGTTGTTACTGAGGCTACAACTGTTAGGATTCCTACTGCTCCGGAATCTAAAGTTTGTCAAGAGCCAGAGCCGACACTTGTTGCTACTAGGCCTTCGTCTGCTCCTATTCAGGCGACAGTTCCTGTTTCGACAATCATGGGACATCTGTTGGCTCCTTTGCAACGCCCTCAGATGCCTCCACAGGAACTTTCAGTGCTTGTATGCCTTTATTTGAAGCTACGATACCACCTCATGCCTCTACATCTGATGTTGCTTCTATGTCACGTCCAGTTGCTCCTGTTCAAGTGTAGCTGAGTCGTTTGTTTTCTGAGAAGAAGATGTTAGAGATGAGGGTTACAGCTTTGGAGAATCAGCTAAAGCTCTAAGCTGCTAAGCATCAAGAAGAGATGAACGTAATGACAACTCTTTTTCATTCTCTTGGTTCTAGACTTGACTAATTCTTGGCTCAAGGGGGAGATAAAGATGGTTGTAAGGATGATGAGCTAGCAAAGAAGACTAGAGATGATGATCATGATGATCAAGATCGAGCTCAAGATCCAAATCAACGACAACCAGATGTGGTGAGCCAGAGAATCAGGGTCAAGATCAAGATGCTGCTGATGATGCTATGGATACAGAGACTGCAAACATTCAGGGAGAGTCGCCAAGACAAAGAGAGTCAGAGATTGCTGGTACAACTGGTGATAGTACTTCTAGGACTCAAGATAAAGGCAAAGCTGTGATGGCTGCTCCAGATGCAGATCCTGATGATCCAAATAATGATGATGAGGAAGATTCCAATTCAGGTAACTCCGATTCTAATTCTAATAGAATAGAAAGGGAGATTCGAGAAAAGATAGTGAATGATCCTCATAATCATATAGAAAAAGAAAATCTAAGTAAAGGAAAATCTACTCAGGATAGTGAGTCAACTAAGACTGATTTACTACCAATGCCTCTACAGAGTCAGATTTGCACCATTAATTGTGCATAGACTAGAAAAGAGATTGGGTTATGATCCACAAGCTCATATGAGAGCTAGAGCAGAGATTATGGATTATGATGATTATTATGATCCAGGATCACTTAGGGATCAAATGAAAGAACAGTCAGGGTTAACTCATACATCTTCAGAGTCAGAGTCAGATTCGGATTCAGATTCAGATTCGGATTATGAACCTTAGTGCTAATGCTTTTTGTTTTTGTAATGATTATAAGATAAATATGATTGTATTTGTTACATTATATTTATGATATAATATTATTGATGTAAGTCAAAAAAGATAAAGATTATAAGATAAATATTAATGTAATTGTTGCATTATATTTATGATATAGTATTATTTATTTTAATTTATTTTATGTATTTATACTATTATGTCTTGACTTATGATTATGTTCTTTATCTTTGTATATGTAAATCGTTTGAATTGCAGATAAGCTTCAAAGGATAGGTGCATTGGACGATCTTGATGCTGAAGAAGATCTAGAAAGTATCATGATGAAGATATGGAAGAAGGAGAGTTCATTACTTCAGAAGCTGATAGAAAAAGGTTGCTTGATATACCTTATGACTTTGATCGTATCTTTAATGAAGATGAAGTCATTCAAGTTGAACCAATAGCTGAAGTGGAACATCTCAATCTCAATCTCAATCCAATCAGAGACAGTCCAGATGAACCTAAGAATGCTGCAAGTTTGAGGTTTGCTGTATATGCAAATATAGTAGATGAAGGACATGATAATATTTTTGATCTATTCTGGAACATAGATGCTACACGAGAGGTTCATCTTGGAAGATTAATATACCTCCGGTGCAGCAAGATCCTGAGTTTATTATTAATAGACTGATTCCAGGTTATAGAGGACATACTGGTTTGGTAATACGTGATATGTATAATCCATCGATGTTTTGGAAATTTGTCTCAAACAAGGATGCACCTAAGTATTTCTCAGTGATACAAAGTTGGTTTTATGATCAAAGAATCGAATTATTTGTTATCAAGAGAAAGGAGGGATGCCAGTACATGTCGATGAGTCAAAGACATTTCGACTCTCTTAGTGATTCGATATGTTAGATTTGGGAAGACGATGGTTCGTTAATCTTCAGAGCAATGGACTTGCAGATTTCTACTGGAATAGATTCAGAGATGAAAGAATTAGAAATTTCAGTGATAGAGGTCTGAAGCCAGAAGAAAGGTGATTAAGCCAACACCTTTGAAGAAGATTAAGAATCAAGATGGCACATTTCGTTTTAAACAGAGAAGGATTAAATGTGTTAAGAAGGTTCCCGCTATCAGATGGGATCAAGATATGCTGACAGAGATGACATTTTGGAAATAGATATCAAGTCAGATGAAGCACAGATGTTTTTGATGATTCACAGGAACAAATGTTGCTACGCATGTATGATCCAATGAAGGTTGTCAACTTGTTAAGAGGTGATCAGAGAAGACTTTTGAACACACCTTGCTCAGCAGTGGACTTTTGGAGAGTTGAAGAAAGGCGCTATCGCAACATTCTCGCACATTGCTTACAAGAGAGAATTCATGCGAATAGTACAAGGCTTTTATTTAACGGATAGCTTTGAAGTTCAAAGACTTTAAAGAAATCTAGTTGCAATGGTCAAGGGGGAGTCTGTAGATGCAGATTCGTTGTGACAATCGCAACATAGATTTGATTATCGTTTATGTTTAGGAACTATGTTTGTAATCATTTAAATAAGAACTTGTGTTGATATTAATGATTACAGTTGAACTTCAATATTATATCTGTTTATGTTTGTATTGTGTTTGTATGTTATATATTGTTTTGCAGGTACAAGAACATAGAATCAAGGTTTATAAGTGTCGTATAACACTTGAATGATGATTGGATGTTATGTACGAGCCAAACGAAGCTAAACAAAGAGTCAAAGGTCGGCCCTCGTGCTGACGTTATCAGTATGAAGGAATAACCTCGTGCTGACGTCAGCACGAGGCAAGTCGATTGGCTTATTGGTTCGGGCCTAATCTTCGATTAAGGCCTAAGCCCACACGATCCAATACATAACTAGTATAAATACAAGACCTAATCTACGGAATTAGGTAATCGTGGTAGATCTTAGTGAATCATTTTAATTATACACGAATCAAGGTTAATGTTCCTTCGTGTGACCTCCTACACGAACCACAAGCGTTGTGCATCTCTTTATGTTGGTTAATTGCTTATTAATCGACGGAAGGCAATGACAATCTAGTATCTCAAGAGGATTCTCCTCAAATTCAGATGCAATGGCAGTGTCAGCTGAGCAACCCAAATTCGAGACAACTACAAATGCACCTTTTCAATAATCTATCAAAACTTGGCTTCTTCACCAATCAGACACCTCTTTTGCAAGTAGCTAGAACTTCTGTTTCTAATTTAACACTAGATGTCAGATTCGCAACAACCATGAACTCTTCACATCTCTTTTGGTCAGTCTGAAAGTTTCTAGGATGGGAAACTGATCTTATTGCAATTTCATTACAAGTTCATTTAGCTTACCACACCAGTCCTTCATTAACAGCTACCTTGTGAAATCAGTTCAAGGAATATCTGAGCACCTTCAAATCATTTAAGGACCTGGTGTTGGCAGTTAGAGATTTAGATAAGTCCTCCACTTGAAGAAGTAGGTTTTGGACTGCGGTAGATTCTTTTCTAACTGTGCTTCCACACTCAAAGGAGGTGGTGGTGTGCAGAAAACAGAGCAAAAAAGGCAAGTACGAAGGCCAGCAAGAGTTCTTGCCCAATTGTGCATCAGTTGGACCCTCAGATTCAGTTTCTGAGTCAAATTCCTTTTCTTGCTCTTTTGGCACTCATATGTCCTTGTGGTGAACATTGTGAATTTGGGGCTGTAAGTGTTGAATGTGTTGAAAGGTTGGGTGAAGTGATAAAAGTAGGAGATGAGCCTTCAGGAACAAAGGGTGTGAATGTGAAATTGGTGAGGTGATAAGTTGGTCATCAAAAATATTTGGATTTTCTGGGGAGGTTGGACGTTTGCGGGTGAAGGTTGGCTCAGAACCAGACGATGGTTCTCCTCCAATAAGTCCTCATCAACTCAAAGTCAGCAAGGGAATCAAGATCCCCTGAAGTGGCCATCTTCATCTAGAATGAAGTCAAGACTTTACCCTGATAGATATGCCCTAGACTGACACTGGTGCCAGTTCCAGAAGCTGGTTCACAACTTCAAAAGTAAATGCATCATTACCAGTTATAGAGATAGGCTACGCCGTAGAATCTTCAACTGCAATAGTCGATACCGGGGTTGCTCAGTAATTCTTGCGTTATCTCCAAGAATCCCTTCACGGGCAGAGTTGAAACCTCAGTTTCTCTGGGTATCACCTGATAAACATCAAAAGTTTGTGCAATGGAAGAGTGTAGATTTGTGAGGTTCCAGGGAGTGCAAGTGCCGACTCAACTTCTATTGTGTGTGGGCTGACACACTTAAGTTTTCTTCACCATCTCCCTACAAAAAATTTTGGAGATGGTTGCTTGTGGGTTTTCCCTTGACTGATTCTTCTGGTTCCTTTTGGGAGGTACCAGAAGTTGTGCTCGGTGGTAGTGTCAGGCTGTGAGGACTTTTAAATTTTTGTCGTTTTAAAACACCCTTTAGAGATCCCGAGGGATCTTTTGGGAGATCCTCAGGCTGTCATGGATGAGGTTGTGGAATGGTGGTTGAGGCTGTTTGGTTAACCAACCTTAATAATTTTCACCAGGGCACGGGGGTCTTGCATTCTTTTGCGACCACCCAGTGACCTTCTGAGCCAGTCAGTCGTGCTGTGGCAGTTTAGTAAGTACCTGAAGCATTGCAGCAGAAAGTTCAGGTTCTGGATCAGATGTAGAAAAGCCTTGATAGATCCTTGCAGAACTTTGTGGCTGACTGCTCAGGTCCCCTTCAGAATATTATCTCCCAGAATATGCATAAAGTAGACCGCTCAGAAATCTGGAAATGAGATATTGTGGACTTCTCTTCATTTCAGTTTATCCACCAGTGACGAGAAAGCATCCAGCATAGCCCTAGTAATCCCAGCCAAAGTAAAACCCATTCTCACTTGGATCAAGAGATCTGGTCCAAGCCACCATAGTTACCACCTAGGCACTCAACTATGTGAGTCCAGAAAAACCTCCAACAATTTCTAAAACCCGAGATGAAAATATGCCCTGAGGTTTTCAAATTCCTTCATCATCAACCATATTGTCATGCCCAATCTCCACCAATACTTCCCTAAAGTTTACACCTTTCAACCTCTTTGCAAAGACAACAGATTCTTGCAAATAATTTAGATGGAGGACCTCTCTGAATCCATTCAAAGTGATGACACATTCTTCGTGCAATCCTTGAGAGTGAAAGCAATGGATTTATCATCCTTGCTTACTTCGGCGTGTGTACCAGAATTCTAAAAGATATCTATGGAAGAAAATCTCTGGATCTACAGTCAAGGCAAAAGAAAGAGGACATTCCTCAAGAAATTTATTGATTCTACCCATGAGAGTTTTGTTTCTGGCATTAAGGGCAGCTTTAAAATTATTCATATTAAAACGAATGGCCTTGGCTTCAAACTTTTCTGGCCAATTTGAAATGGCCTTGACTGCAGGCTTTAGAGGATATATTCAAAAGTAATGAGAGATTTTGCTTGGGATGGTTGTTTTTCCATGATAATTGATTTTGGAAGGATGAAGATGAAAAGAATGTGATTAGGGTTTTAGTGTTGAAGGAATAGGGAATGAGAGAGAATGAGAATGAATGATTGGGGAAAAAATGAAAAATGAAGTAAATGTGAGAATGTTTTGGAAAGAATATTTATATTTTCGAAGGGAATGGAAAAGGATTTCCAAAGAAATAAAATAAAAAGAATTTTGAAATTTAAAACCCAATTAAAAGAAATAATATTTTATTAAAAAGTAATTTTGATCGGGTTTGAAATCCGAAATAATTTTGGTTACACGTCCGCATTTAGTACAACAACGGCCATGACCCCACATTTTCCAAAAGTATTCAACCTAGTTTAATGCAAAAGCAATGATCATTTTCCTTTACGGCGCAAGTGGGATGACACATAAGCAAAATGTATCTTTGTACAGTAAAATCTTGTATCCACTTGCACACCAAATATTACTTATAAAATAAAAGTTTCTGATTGACTTCAGATTTGATTTATTTAATTCTGAGAGAGGTTTAGTAAGTGCAATCTGAACCATCTTATTTTCTGAAGTTCTGAAGCCTTCTCAGATTCTGACCCATTTTAGACACAAAATATTTTCTGACACAAAAATTCCCCTTAGAGAAAATTTTTCTTTACTTGTAAAATATTTTGTCAATTCCCCCTAAAATGCTACACAGGATTTAGCATTCCTAACTCGCTGATAAGATGTTAAAAAGTTTTGACAACTAAAGGTTTTGTAAACACATCAGCTAGTGTTTATCAGTGGGAATGAAATGAATTTCGATATCACCTTTATAAATATGATCATGAATGAAATGATACTGAGGTCGATATGCTTGGTTTGAAATGCATGACAGGATTGTGAGATATGGCGATGGCACTTGTGTTATCACAAAATATTGGAGTTTGGTATATTTAACACCATAATCAGTTAGTTGGTTCTCATCATAAAATCTGAGCACAACAACTTGCTGCAGAAATGTATTCAGACCCAAGAAGTATGTCAATTCACCCATCATACTCATTTCATACTTAGAAGACATTATTTTTGAAAACTTGTCACATAATTTTCATTTGCAGAACCAAACAAAATGATCAACATAAACTTGTACAAGTAAGCTATCACTTTTCTCATGCAAGATGAATAAAGTGTTATCTATTGCACCCCTTTTAAAACCATTATCTAAAAAATGTCGAGTTAGAGTATCATACCAGGCTCTAGGTGCTTGTCTCAAACCATATAAAGCTTTGTTCAGCCTATACACCCAGTGATGTTTTTCTTTGCTTTCAAATCCTGGTGGTTGATAAACATACACGACTTATTCCAATTCTCCATTCAAAAATGCACTTTTAACATCCATTTGGTAGACTTTGAACTCATGATGAGCTGCAAATGCTAAGAATATTCTGATAGCTTCAAGTCTAGCCACTGGTGCAAAAGTCTCATCAAAATAAACTCCCTCTTCTTGAGCCTAACCCTTTGCAACAAGTCTTGCCTGCTGTTTCTAATTACATGACATCTTCATCAACTTGTTTCGAAAGCCACCTTGTGTCCAATTGGTTCTTTCTTCAGATTGTTGGGACATGGAACAAGCTCCCAAACATTGTTCCTTTCAAATTGGTCAAGCAGTATGAAATTCTTCATTCTGAGGTATTTTAGTAGGACTGGTATCTAAGGAGTAGCAGTACGCACATCTGATCCAATAGTCTTTCTGAAGGTAGCTTGAAATTGACTGAAGGATAATATGGAGTGTTGCTTTGCTTATTATGAACTGGTTCTGAACTGAGATAATAGAAATACGTTCAGGTGACTGATCTGATTGAACATTGTGATCAGATTCACCAAAACTAATAGGACTTTCTGAGGGTGGTTCAGAGACTGGTTTATAAAGATTGCAGAATTTGATCATCAAAGGTAACATGAATTGATCATCAACCTTTTCAAGTCTTTTGTTATAGACTCTAAAGGCTTTGCGAATTGTTGAATAACCTAAGAAGTATCCTTCATCAGCCTTGGCATTAAACTTGCCCAATTTACTGGAATCATTCAGAATGTATAATGGACATCCAAATACATGGAAATATCCAATATTAGGCTTTCTATTTCTGAGTACTTCATAGGCAGTCTTCTTATGTCTCTTGACATAAATTGAACAATTATGAGTACTTCATAGGCAGTTGCAACAGCTTCAGCCAAAAAACATTTTGGAAGACCTGATTCATTCAACATACTTCTGGCAGCTTCTATCAACGTACGATTCTTTCTTTCTACAACACCATTCTGTTCTAGTGTGTGGGCTGAGGAGAAGTTCTGAGATATGCCAGTGTCAATGCAGAAGGTTTCCAGAGTGGAATTTCTGAATTCAGTGTCATTGTCACTTCTGAGCTGACGAACTTTTTGTTTGTGCTTGAGTTCAATTTGTTTAATGAGAGCAATAATTTCAGCAGCAACTTCATTTTTGGTTCTGAGGAAGATCACCCAACAATATCTTGAATATTCATCAGCTACCAGCAGAGTGTATTTCTTCCCAGCTTTTGTCTGAACGTTCACAGGACCAAATAGATCCATATGAAGCATTTGAAGTGGTTCAGTGATGCTGAAATTTTGCTTGGTCTTGAAAGATGCTCTTTTCTTCTTTCCCATTTCACATCCTAGACATGGCTTGTCTTTATTGAAGGACATTGCAGGTATCCCATCGGCAAGTTGTTTTCTTGACAACTTGTTTATATTTTTGAAGTTCAGATGAGATAATCTCTTGTGCCATAACCAATTTGTGTCCTCATCAGCCTTTGTGTAGAAACATTGTTCTGAAGTAGCACTGTTCATGTCTACTATATAAATGTTTCCCTTCCTAGGTGCAATCATCACTACCTTCCAATCTCTGTTCAATATGGTGCCTTGTGAAACATCAAATAATACCTTAAAGCCATCATCACAAAGTTGGCTGACACTGATCAGGTTATATTTCAAACCATTCACATATGCAACTTTTGTGAATTTGACTTTCCATTATTCACCACACTATATCCCTCAGTTTGTCCATTTTCATCATTCCCAAAGTTATTGAGGGCCCTCTTGCACCCTATATTCCTCTAGCATGGTCTGGTGACCAGTCATGGTTCTGCCAGCAGCACTGTCCAGAAACCATATATTCTTTTTGTGTAAGGCCCTATTGTTGTGTGGATCGTAATAAGATGTGATTCGTTATGTCAAGAGTGCGGAATCCTCTTGAGATAACTAGATTGCTATTGCCTTTTGTTGATTAATAAACAATTAACAAACCAAGGAGATGCACAAGGCTTGTGGTTCGTGTAGGATGACACACGAAGGAACAAATAACCTTGATCGTGTATAATCAAAACGATCTCAAATGATTAGAAACAATTACCAAGATTAACCTAATTCCGTAGATTAGGTCTTGTTTTTACTAGTTGATATTGGGTTGTGTGGGCTTCGGCCTTAATCGTGTACATAGGCCCGAAATAACAATTAGCCAATCCACCTCGTGCTGACGTCAGCACAAGGGTAATCCTTCATGCTGATGACGTCAGAACGAGGGACGTGTCTTTGACTCTTTGTTTGACTTCGTTTGGCTCGTACATAACATCCAATCATCGTTCAAGTGTCTACGACACTTATAAACCTTGATTCTATGTTCTTGTACCTGCAAAACAATATATAACACACAAACACAATACAAACTGTTTGCAAGTGGTTTCATGTTCCAATTCTCAGAAAATCAAAAGATATTGAAGTTTTAAAAATCGTCAATGGAGTTGTTCATACTCAGAGGTTGAAGACGACTGTGTGAAGCTAAACGATCTCATTTAGATCGTTTTAGTTTTTATTTCCTTGGTACATACATTTCAGTGTTGTGGCTTGTAAAACGATTCAAATTTGATCGTTTTGACAAGTGTGGTTGTAGTGTGAAGAGTTGATTGTGGCTAACTGATCCTTGGATTGGTTTTGGTCAATTCAATTTCTTGAAAATTCTCAAGTTGTTGAGAAGTCCTGAAAAGAAACCAAAACGATCTCTTTTAGATCGTTTCAGTTTTCTTTGAAACCAGAACGATCTCTTTTAGATCGTTTCAAGTTTTACTTGAACATTCTCTGGTTTGAGTAATTTGTAAAGAGTTGTGTTTGGGAATCATAATATTCTTGGGTAACTGATCTTCGTGATTGGTTTTGCTCAATTCATTTCATTTCAATTCATACCAAAACTCTGCCCAAATCATTTCAGAATACTTAGAATTTTTCTTCAAATTCTAAAGATCATTTCAATTTTAAATCGTTTCACTCTAGTTCAATTTAAATCGTTTCAAGTTAGATCGTTTCATTCCTACATTAGATCGTTTAAATTCAAATCATTTCATTCCTGCACATTTAGATCGTTTCATTCTCACTTCTTCTAAATTGTCTCATTTCACTTTCTTAAAACAATTTCAATTCAGATCGTTTCATTTCATTTCAATTCAGATCGTTTCATTTCATTCCAAATTAGATCGTTTCAATTTCTTCTTAAAAAAAAAAAATCAATTCAATTCTCAATTCAAATCAATTTCAAATGACTACTCGTGAAGCATTGTCTCTAGGTACTGATACAAGACCTCCAGTTCTTTATCGTGGTAATTATGGACTTTGGAAGAAAAGGTTCATGGATTATGTGGAACGTCAGACTAATGGTCACATGCTTAAGGACTCAATCATCAATGGACTTGCTATGCATCGTCATCCTACTACCGGTGCTATTTTGACTCTGATCTTTTGAATGCTGAACAAAGAGATCTTACTGCTGCTGACAACAGAGCTAGATCACGCTTATATCAAGCACTTCCTGATGAGATTTATGGCTCAGGTGATTCTTATGACACAGCAAAGGAGATTTGGGATGAAGTTACTAGACAAATGGAAGGTTCTGATGTAACCTCAAGAATTCGACTGACAAATGTCTTAACTGAGTTTGACAATTTTAGAAATCACCAAATGAATCTCTTGAGTCCGTCTACTACAGATTTTGCAATGGGATCAATGAACTGAGAAAGAACAAAGTCAAGAAAGATGAGATTGAGCTGAACATCAAATTTGTCAAAGCACTTGGTCCCGAATGGGAAGATTATGGGACTCAAATCAAACAACATCAAGATCTGACCAAATTCACCATTCATACTCTTTATGAATCTTTCAAGTGAATGAGCCACAAATTCTAAGCAAATATTCACTCAACAAAGTGCCAGAAGTTGTATCTACTGATCCTTTGGCATTGGTTGTTGAACGAAAGGTTTCTGAGGCTCTTAAAAGACAAATGACTGTTGTTTCTTCATCTGATGAGGAGGGAGAAGATTACTTGGCTCCAAGAGATGGTGTTCTTGATGAATTCTACCAAGCTCTTGCCGCTGTGACTAAGCATTTCAAGAATAAATATTTCAAAGCGAGGCCAACTAACAACAATCTTCGAACTTCATCAACAGGTGCATTTCCAAAGAAGGAACTATATCATCACAAGAGTTTTGAACAAGGTGAAACAACTGGTTCCAAGAAAAGAGACAAGAAAGCAGAAACTGAGAAACAAATCGTGGAGAAAGAAAAGACATCTGACAAAAGTGTTACAACTGTGGAATTCCTGGTCATTTTGCTGTGGATTGCAAGCTGCCTCGCAAGAAGAATTATGAATACTACAAGCAGAAGATGCTCTTGGCAAAGCAAGTTGAAGCCGGTCAAGCCTTGATTGCTGAAGATGACAAGTGGCTTTTACTGACTGATGATGAAGATGAAGATCTGTCTGCCAATGTATGTTTCATGGCAAGGTTGAGCAAAGACAAAGCATTGGAGGTTGACAACAGTGACGAGGAATATCCTGATGATGAGGTAAATCTCGACTCTACTTTTCATCAATTAAGGATAAAGAGTCTTGTAGAATTGCCTTATCAAATTTGACGAATCATTACACTTCTTTAGCCAACAAAAACAAGAAATTGAAAAATAGCATTTTATTTTCAGAAAGGGAGTACACAAAACTTCTTGAAGAAAATTCTAAACTACTTTTTGAGTATGATGCTATGAAACAAGAATTTCAAAACTATATAGAACAAATGTTGGTTAAAGAATGTGAAATGAATGCGTCTCCCGACTCTAAGTTATTGGAAAAGTGTCATAATTTAGAAAAGACCATTCTTGATCTTGAAAAAGCAATCAAGATCTTGAAGTTCAAAAGACCAATGAATGGCTTCGTGCAAATGCGAGACAAATGGATGTTGATATTCTGAATAAGAAGCTTCAAGAAGCTACACCAAAAACAATTGAACTTGAAAGAAAAGTTTCTGATTTAAATCATAACTGTTTTTTAAAAGGCATTGAGATTGAAAATCTTGAAAGACAAATTGAGGAACATAAAAAGAATATACTTTTCTATCAAGAAAAGTTGTACAAAGTTGAACAAAACCTCTTTTGGATTTCACTGCCTATTTCAATAAGTCAAAGATTGATAAATCAGAACTTCTTCTTGGGTTGGGATTTGAGAATATCACTCCATTGCAAAAAGCCAAAGACAAGATCGAACCCTTGTATGATGAAAAGTTTTTAAGACTTGGTATGGTTCAACAATTCATTCGTCCATTGGATGACGAATTTGAGACTGATGAAGTTGAGAAAATTCAAAACAATAAATTTTTAGTTAATTATGATGCCATCAATACTTCTTATGAAACGAAAAAGTCATCAATTTTTGAATTAGAAGAGATTGCATCTAATTTTCAAAACCAAGAATCTGTCGTTTCCCCACCTAAACCAACTAAATTGTATGTTCCATCCACATTTTGGAAAAACAAATAGAAGGTTTACAACAAAAGGTGGAATCTCAACAAAAGCTTATAATAATCTACAGTCTCAAAAACCGAATTCAAAGAATGAATCAGTTGTTGTTGATATCAAGAATGTTTGTGTTAATGTTCTACTCAAACTGATTTCAGTCTTTTAGTAGACCATTCCACTCAGACTACTTGTGTTTCATCTGATGTTTCCTCCACCCAAACCTTGACTGATTCTTTTGAGTGTTCATGTCAAAATGCTGCTACTGTAATAGCTGATGATTATGTGCAATCTGATTTATCTTATGACGAACTTGCGCATAGTTTAGTTTTGATATGGTACTACTTTAGGTTTTTCACTTGTGAGTTTCTGAAGAGTCAGTTGTTCACCCTAAGCTTTGTGCTAGTATAGGTGTTGATACTTCTACTCAATTTTCTTGTGAAACCAAAGATGTGTCAGTTCAAGTTGATTTTATTCCTGAGACTACCAATAGTGTGAAGTTGGAAAACAAAACTCCTGATTTTTCAAAATTCTCTCCGGTTTCACCATTCACCAAAAGTGATTTTGATAAATTTATGGAGGGAGAATATGTTTTGATTCTGAAACTGAGAAAAATATTGAATCTACCAAAATCAAAGTTGAATCAAAAGAGGAATCTCCAAAATGTTTTTCAAAGCTCCAACTTCATATTATTCAAAGAAACGGGTTATTTCCAAACTCATCAAGACTGAACCAAAGACTGTCACCAAACTAAGAATCAATAAGTTAAAAACAAAGTAACCTACCCCGGAAAAGCATGTTAAAACCAAACAAGTTGAGACCAATCCCAAATCTGTAACAACCGTACTTTTAAAATTATATATGTGCTAGTTAGGTTGTCTACATTCCCGCAAGCCATAGTTATACTGGAAGCTAGTAGGTAATGCCCCAAATTAGTAATCTAAAGCTAATGATATGTATAAGAATTTCCTAATGAAAATACCTCGGAACAAAAATTTTTAGAGGTGATCAATCGATACGATAATAATAACTTAAGACTCGCAAATTGAGATACCAATCAAAATTCCTATGGATTGCCCAACAAATCAAAAATAAAACCAAATCAAGAGGATATGATCATGATAAATAAAATTTTCAACTAAAAATATAATTGGAAGTATTATGTACGTAAAAGCGTCAAAAACTTAATAAGTAAGCATATAAGCTTAAAAATTAATACAAATCTACAACCAATGACCTATGTAACCAACTAAGAGTACAAAAATATATCCTTACACATAAATATACATGACTTATACATCCATGAACATATTCCTAACTAAAACAACCAATTACTTACATTTAACTAACTAAACACTTACAAAACAAATACATAATTAACATATACTTATACAACAACTTATACATTATAATTTAAAAAAAAAAAAGAAAAGATAAAACCCCTCCAAATCCCCTCATGTGGCCGGCCCCCCTTCCCCCCCCCCCCCTTCACACTTCACTTTTAAATTTCATTCTTCCAAAATCTCCCTTGAAACTCACACAAAACACATTCTTCACCTTTTACACACACAAGCTTTTATTCTCTCTAGAAAAACACTCCTCCTCTCCTTCTTCCTCTCTTCATTTCGGCTGGAAAAAAGGGAACAAGGGCAAGCAAGAATCAACTTAAACTTGTATTAATAATAAGGGTTTAGGTTAGAATAAGCAAGGGTTTGATTAAGCTACATATTAAGGGTTGTTTAAGGTTGAAACAAGGGTTGTTGGAGGCTTAAGGAGTCACGAATTTTCTGCCCATTTTCATCATCAAAAACTTGTTCTTCAAGGGTATATATCTTCATCTCTTTACTAGTTTAATCTTGTTCTTGTTTATATTAAAAAGGTTTTATCAAAAGTCCATGTTTTCTTCATGTTTCTCTTGAATATACACTTGATGAGGGCAAAGTTGATAGGATCTTTCTTTCCATGCTCATGCATGTTGAATCCATGAAGAAAGATCCAAGGATTCAACTAGTTTAAGACCCAAAAGTGTGGATATATGTTTAATAGTTCTTGATGTGATTTCTCCTTTGAAAAATGGTTATATTTATGAATATTATGAGGGTTATATTTCTGGAAAATTTTATGAAAATGTAGATTTTGTTGACAAAGTGTTGGATCTATAAAAGCTAGCATAAAAAAGGTGGATATGTGTTGATAGTTTGTAAAGTAACTTTTTATATAAAAAGATGAACATGTTGTATAAATATTTGCATATATATTTCTGGAATATTTCATGAAAATATATTTTTATGTTGATGGATTTTTGATAGTTAAAGCTTTATGTTAAAGAGTATTGGTCTAAGTGCATGCATGCTAGATTTAAGAAGGTTGGATTGTTGTTTGGATTATGAGATGAAGCTAGGCTTGTCATAAGTGAAAAATGTGTTAATATCAAAGTTAATATTCTGGAAAAATTATAGTAATGACAAAAATATGATTATGGAACCAAACAAGGCAAAATAGGCTTGAAATCGAAAACCGAAAGCTTGTTAAAATGCATTTTGAGCACACACATGCACCATAACTTTATGACCATGAAAATATGATGAACATACTGGAAATATGACATATTAAAAGTATAAAACTCAAGTCATTTGATGCATGGCAAGAATAAGCTCAAAAATCGTCTTTTCGGGTCAAATAATCACCAACCGAAAGCACAAAATTGCACATGGCACACCACCACCACAATCACGACTTAGAACATCAAAATATGATGGACATTCTGGAAAAAATGAAATAAGAACAAAAATCCTTTTTGAAGCATTTAATTTGGTTGAGAAATGAGGCAAAAATCACTATTTCGGTAAACGATTTTCAATTATAAAATCCTCAAATTATAAGGATACAAGAGAGGTTGAATGGTTACAAATATTTATTGATAAAAGTTGCCTAAAAATGCCTGGGATTTTTGGACAAAAGCTCTTGTAATGATTTCTAAGTGTTTTTATAATTTAGTGATATTAAAAGGGATTTTAAGGAATAAATAAATCAATAATAAATTATATAAATCTTGAACTAAGAAAAAATCACATAAATAATGTTAAAATAACTTAAACCTACTGGAGAAAAGTAATTTCAAGGAAAGAACCAAGTTTTACATAATTTAAGAATAAATAACTAAGTTAAAAATCACTAATTAATCACTATTATTAAATAAATAGTAATAAAGCTTAAATAAATAAATAAATAAATAATATTACAAGTTTAAAAGCATAATACTCAGTAGATAATCAAAATATAATTATCTATAAATTTTAAAGGTAATTTAAGAACCTAAGAATAATTATAAGGAATTATTTAATTAATTAATGAATAAATGAAATAAATAATTAATTAAATAATAATAAATCAAGGAAATTAATATAAATCAGAAAATATATTTTAAAATCCAAAATGCTACTGTACCAATATCAAATAATAGTACAAAGCAAAGTGTGCAAAAGAAATCCCGCGAATCAAAGCCGAATTACCGAAATTCCAACAAACGCGCAAAAACGCTTAACGCAAAAACTACTCTTACCATCAATTCCAATTTAACCAAACATCTTGAACATCATAATACACTTTGATTCCATAATTAAGTAGCAACCAAAGATAGGCAGGCCTACTAGCATAAATCTCATGATCTAGTTCACTAGTTCATGTAACACGCACTTACGTTGTGTATATTTGAATACCATGGTTTAGGCTTGCTTGAGGGACGACACCACTAGGCGCACATCTCGTATTTGATCAGCCCCCATTACTCTCAAATCAAGTGAGTCATAGCCCCCTTTCAAACTCTTTTATGTGTTTTACTTTCGGGGTGAAAAGCATGATAAATGAAACTACTTTCTATATATGCAATGTTTCTAGAAAGAGAGTTTGTTATATGAAATGATTCTTGATATATGAGTATGAAATGATAATAAAGGATTTATGTGATGAGCTTGAGTTCTGTCAATCTGCGGCGTTCGGTACACTACTATTTACTCCGAAAGTGGAGGCCTGTAGTTAGTTAGTTGCGCAACTAGGTTTCGTCCGCCCACCCAAAGCGTACCGTTGGAAGGTTGGTTGCCTTCGTGACAACCTCCACTTCTAGTCTGGCCCCCGGGTGTTCTAACTACCTTAAGATAATCGGGCGTCTCCATGGCACGACCCATTATCATCATTGTTATTATTATTACGGCACTTGATTGACAGCTTGTGCTATGAATCGAATTATTGGATTGTAATCGGACTTGAATAAAATGGTAGTAGTAGTGGCTCAAGTACTTACTCATCTAAGATAATGGAATTAGACCTTGTGGTCACATGACAAGGATTTATTTACATGGGTTAAAATTGAGTTGAACAAATGATTATCTAAGGATGAATTGGAAATATTCATAGAAATTGGTGATTCCCAATTTACTTTGTTATGATGTAAATATATGCTTATTGTATTAGTTAAAAACCTATGAACTCACTCAACTCTCGTAGTTGACACTTTTTCTTCATGCTTTTCAGGTTTAGAGCAATAGGTTTGCTTATGGACCGCTTTTGGACATTGTGTTTGTTTGGTGAACGAAGACATGTAATGCAAACAGTTTATCTTTAATTCGGATTTGGACTTATGTAATGATTTTTAACGCTTTACTTTGAACTATGTAATCGTTTAATTTGGAATGGTTTTAAGACTTTAATTAAGATGTTTTCCATTTAATCTTTTGTACCATGTCGTTCTGTGGCATCTCGTGTTTCCGCCGTAGTCGGGGTGTTACAAAATCAAATAAAGTTGAGAAAAAGCGGTTAGTGAGTCTAAATGGGTAGCTAAGTCATTAGTACCTAAGATCACTAAAGTTGAGAAAAAGAAGAAAAGGCAAAGGAGAAAAGCGGGTAGTAAGAAGAAGCTTGTTTATGATGTTTCAAACAATTTATCTTTTAAGTCATCTTTGAAAACAAATGTTAATGATGCCAAGGCAATGCCTTGTGATGGTGTAAACAATGTTAATTCTCGTTTTTATTTGTATGGTTTGAATGGTGGTAGACATGTTACTTTTGATTCGTGTGTTAATATTCGTTTGTTTAATACAAATGTGCTTGTTGATAATGTGCTTGTTAACAAGTATGTTGATTCGAAAGCATGTTTTTATGCATCTCCTAAGTTATACCCCCTACCTGTGTTAACTAACCACAAAGGAACCGTCTTTAAATGGGTACCTAAAGTTGGTTAAATTTTTGGTTGCAGGAAATAACCATCTGTGTATGGATACTCGATTCCGGGTGTTCAAAACACATGACTGGCAATAAATCGTTGCTCAAGAATTTTGTTGAAAGATTCATGGGAACTGTTCGTTTTGGAAACAACAATTTCGCTCCAATTCTAGGTTATGGAGATATTGAAATAAACGGAATTGTCATTAAGAAAGTTCATCATGTTGAAGGCCTGAGTCATAACTTGTTCAGTGTTGGACAGTTCTGTGACAACAACCTTCAAGTTCTTTTTCGACAATCTTTGTGCAAAGTCCAAACTCTAGATGGAATTGATATCCTATGCGGAGATCGTGAAGATAATCTCTTCACAGTTAATCTTGATGATAACCAACCAACTGATAATATATGTCTTGTTTCAAAAGCTACTTCGAAGAATTCTTGGTTGTGGCATAGAAGGCTTTCTCACTTGAATTATCAAACCATCAATGCTTTAGTCAACAAGCAACTTGTTATAGGCTTGTCAGACTACAAATATGAAAGTGAGCATGTCTGTTCTTCTTGTGCAGTTGGGAAGATCAAGAGAACTTCTCATAAACCAAATAAAATTCCACACACTTTTGCACCTCTTCATTTGCTTCACATGGATCTTTGTGGGTCTATGAAACTACAAAGCAGAAATGGGAAGAGATATATTCTTGTTATCGTTGATGATTATTCAAGATACACTTGGGTCAAGTTTCTTGCTTCAAAAGATGAAACAACTCAAATTTTGATCGATTTCATCACTTCCACTCAAGTGAATCTTCAACTTTCAGTCCGTTATATCCGTTCAGATAACGGTACTGAGTTCAAAAATGCCATATTCAATGAATTTTGCAAATCAAAAGGCATTACTCACCAATTCTCTGTTGTTCATACCCCGCAACAAAATGGTGTCGTTGAAACAGCAAGAACAATGCTTGCTTATTCCAAGTTACCATCAAACATGTGGGCTGAAGCTGTTGACACTTCCTGTCACACTCAAAATCGGTCCATCATCAATCAGCGTCATGAGAAGACTCCTTATGAGGTTATTAACAAACGCAAACCCAACATCAATTACTTCCATATTTTTGGGTGTGTCTGTTATACCTTGAATGATCGGGAAAATGTTGGAAAGTTTGAAAGGAAAGGTGACGAAGGTTACTTTGTTGGTTACTCAAAGACATCGATTGCATATCGCATCTTCAATCGTCGAACAAACATGATTCAAGAAACCATGAATGTTTGGTTTGACGAGATGTCTGGCATGATATTTGAACAAGAAAGTTTGCTACCAACAATTAGTGATCCAAGTACTTCAAGTGCTTCCTCAAGGACGTCTACCTTAGCTTCAAAGTTCAAGAAATATCCAACTCCAACAAGTGAAGAGCTAGATATTCTTTTCGAAGAATTCTACAACTCAAAACCGATTCAAGAAAAGGAACCTCAAGTCATTAATGAACCAATACCGAACAATGACCCTATTCAAACAAATGAATCAGTTCCTGACAACAATCACGAATCATCTTCAAATTCTGCAGAGCAAGAAGAATCACCTTCAAGAGATATTTATTCTCAAAAGAATGTTCAAGAACAACCTTCTCAAATCATCCAAACAACAAATCCATCAAATACTCCAAATGAGTATGTGCCACTGGATTTTGATCATCCAAACTTTGAGGAAAGAGTTCTTCCAAGCTATGATTCATTTCTCAACAGAACTCTGGATTTAATGATGATAATGTTGACATTCATCAACAAGATCCTCTTCCTCATGACAACAAGTGGTCACGTATGCGCAAAGATCATCCTACAGAACAGATCATCGGAGATCCATAAGCTGGTGTTTCTACCCGTACTACAGTTAATAAGTGTCTTGTTGCACTTTCACTTAGTAACATCGAACCCAAAACTGTCTCTGAAGCTCTTGGTGATCCAGAGTGGGTTAAAGCAATGCAAGATGAATTAGCTCAGTTTGAGAGACTGAAGGTATGGAGATTGGTTCCAAATCCAAGGAAAGAAGAACCAATTCGCACTAAGTGGATTTTCAAGAACAAGAAGGATGAAAATGGAGTTGTAGTAAGGAACAAAGCTAGATTGGTTGCAAAGGGTTACTGCCAACAACCTGGTGTGGATTTCGACGAAACATTCGCTCCTGTTGCAAGAATGGAGGCCATTCGTATATTCTTAGCTTATGCCGCATTCAGAAACTTCACTGTGTTTCAAATGGATGTGAAGACAACATTCTTGAATGGAGAACTCAAAGAAGAAGTTTACGTGGAGCAACCTGAAGGTTTTGTTGATCCTAAAAGGCCAAACCATGTCTACAGGTTGGACAAAGCTCTCTATGGTTTAAAGTAGGCACCCCGAGCATGGTATGATTCCTTATCTACTTTCTTACTCAAAGGAGGCTTTACCAAAGGTACTATTGACCCTACCCTGTTTATTCGTAAGCAAGGTAAGCATGTTTTACTTATCCAAATATATGTTGATGACATTATTTTTGGGTCAACCAGTCAAACTTTTTGCTGAAATTTTTCATCTCTAATGGTCAATCATTTTGAAATGAGCATGATTGGGGAAATGAATTACTTTTTGGGATTACAAATCAAACCTGAATAACACACTCTTGATCCAAATTCTCTCTCAAAACACACACAAACACCAAGAACACACACACTAACCAAACGCCATTGTTGATGTGAATTCAAATGGTAAAATCATGTTTCTACATGAATTAATCATGCTCCCCCTCAATTCATGAGTGTAAGCATTTTGGATCATCTTTGAACAATATCCTTATTTTCAATCTCATCCTTAAAAAAAAACTTTCAAGAGAACATATTTCGGCGGCAAAGTTCACTTCTTTTTCAATCACAATTACATTTCATTTCTTTCCACCTTTACTGAATCTTTTTCTTTCTCAATCAATCATAATCTTTTTCTCCCCCTCATAATGACAAAGTTGGGAACCAATGTCATTATGCAAACATTGATTGATAAAATGCTAGAAAGAAACCTCTTGCATGGTGGTTTTTGTGTTTGTGAGATAAGAAATGAAAAACCGGATAAGGATGATCCGTTAACATGTTCAAAAATCAAAAGGATTAATGAAATGACCGAAAGAAATTTATGACTTTTTCGGATTTCCTATGTATCATTGAATGCACAAAACAATTTTCTAACATAGTTCGGTCTTGTAGCTTTTCAACTACGAGATTGCTTTAAAGAATAGAAATCATGGTCAATGTTACCTAAGGCGTTCGATAACCACAATCTAGTATCCTTAAAGACTTGTTAGGAAACATCCGAGGTCACTATTAGACTTCTCATTTACTCAAAAATTACAAAAATTTAATTATGAGACCTACTTTCAATGTTGGAAAATATGTTAGCATTGGTAGGATTTCCATTTGATCATCGTGGAATATCAATTAAGATATCACTACAAATGTTCCGGCTATATCACATAGATATGCAATAATATCACAAATATATGACTCAAATGTGTCTTAAGAAAAATGTATAATGATCAAAATAATGATCAATCAAGATAGCTCTAGACACAAAGTGATCAAATGAAGTCAGGGACTGGAGCAGAATGTCTCCCTTTTTCAATAACAACATCTTTCAAATGAAGAGTCAACAGAGATGTAAAAAATCTCCGTGAAAAATGAAACAAGTATTTGTTAAGAAACACTTGAGTGGTTAGGGAAAGATGTGCATTGCTTCATTGGGTCCATGAAGTCTTAATCAAGATATCAACAAATGACATCCGATATAAATGTGTTTTACTCGGCAATTTTGAGAAAGTTTAGGGAAGGGTGTCAATTGTTTTAACCTTTTTTTCACATCATATCACCATAACCTCTCACTTTTCGACTTTACTCCCTCCATCCTAGTTGCACGATACCATCATCACTCAAGATACCCTTACAAAGAAGAAGAGACTCCAGGGTTAGAACTCATCGGCGATGATGAAGGTCATGGAGTGAACGAATCGCTTAAGTGCAAACTAAACACCGAACTTCAAATGATGAAAAGTCATTTGAAAATCATCAAATGTGTGTATGAAAATGATCTGTAAACACATTTGAAGTTTTGAATGTTTTGAAATCACAAACTCCCCCTTAATCTATGCAAAGGTAGATGTTAAAAGTTTTCATAGAAAGATAGAGCAAAAATTGGTTTTTTTGAAGTCAAAAAAAACTTTGTTGTAATATATACATGAAAAAAAAATTTGAGTCTAAAAGTGAACAAGATTTTAAGAAACACAAATTTTTGCGTCAACAACAATGTTCATAGTAAGAATACTAGGGAGTACACAAAGGCGTTCAATCCTTCGCATCTTACATCAACAAGTTGGATGCAAAATAAAACATTTAAGCACAAATTTGACTCAATCAATTGTTCAAGATGAGACAACTTAGGAGTACACAAAGGCATTCAATCCTTTGCTTTTCATATCAACAATTGAGAATAAAAGAATCTTTTGCGGGAAAAATTGTTTTTGGAAATAAATAAAATGTTTGAAGTACGGGTTGCATACAGAGTATATGCAAGCCATTATGAAATAAATAAAACTTTAAGACCGGGTTACATACAGAATATATGTAAGCCATTATGAAATAAATAAAACTTTAAGACCGGGTTACATACAGAATATATGTAAGCCATTATGAAATAAATAAAATTTTAAGACCGGGTTACATACAAAATATATGCAAGCCATTATGAAATACATAAAACTTTAAGACCGGGTTACATACAGAATATATGTAAAGCCATTATGAAATAAATAAAACTTTAAGACCGGGTTACATACAGAATATATGTAAGCCATTATGAAATAAATAAAACTTTAAGACCGGGTTACATACAAAATAAATGTAAGCCATTATGAAATAAATAAAACTTTAAGAAAATCTTTTTGTTATTTTTCAAAATTTTATATTTTTGTATTTGATTTTTGTCTTTTCAAATTTTGTATTTTGATTTTCAAGAATGTATCAAGAACAAAATAAGTTAAGGTTCAATATTTAACATGCCAAGCTTAGAGATAAGAAAGTTAAACCTTTTCTCATCCAGTGGTTTAGTGAACAAATCTACAAGCTGATAGTCAGTTCCCACAAAGTAGAGCTCGATGTCACCTTTCCCAATATGATCTTTGAGAAAATGATATCTCACATCAATATGCTTTGATTGAGAGTGGTTTACTGAGTTGACTGCAATAGCAATAGCACTTTGAGAGTCACAATAGATGGGAATACGATCATATTTAAGACCATAATCAGTAAGCTAAGTCTTCATCCATAACACTTGAGCACAACAACTAGCCGCAGCCACATATTCAGCTTCAGCTGTTGATAGTGACACACAATTTTGTTTCTTGGAAGACCAACTCACAATTTTATCACCCAAAAATTGTAAAGTACCAGAAGTGCTCTTGCGATCAAGCTTACAACCTGCATGATTTGCATCTGAATAGGAAGTTAAATTGAATCCAGTATCCCTTGGATACCAGAGACCTAAATTAGGTGTACCCTTCAGATAACGAAATATTCGTTTCACAGCTTGAAAATGTAAATCAGTTGGAGCAGCTTGATACCTAGCACACATACATGTTACAAACATTATATCTGGGCAAGATGCTGTAAGATACAACAATGAACCAATCATACTTCTATATCTCTTTTGGTCAAATGGTTTCCCATATTTATCAGCATTAATACTTGTACGAGCAGCCATTGGAGTTGAAATTGAAGAACAAGTAGTCATATCAAACTTTTGCAACATGTCATGAATATACTTACCTTGTGATATGAAAATACCATTTGGTAGTTGTTTGATTTGAAGACCCAAAAAGTAGTTCATTTCCCCAATCATGCTCATTTCAAAATGATTAACCATTAGAGATGAAAAGTTTTGACAAAATGTTTGACTGGTTGACCCAAAGATAATGTCATCAACATATATTTGGACAAGAAGAACATGCTTACCTTGTTTGCGAATGAATAGAGTAGGGTCAATTGTGCCTTTGGTAAAGCCGCCTCTAATCAAGAAAGTAGATAAGGAATCATACCATGCTCGGGGTGCTTGCTTAAGACCGTAGAGAGCCTTGTCTAACCTGTAGACATGGTTTGGTCTTTTGGGATCCACAAAACCTTCTGGTTGTTCAACGTAAACTTCTTCTTTGATATCACCATTCAAGAAAGCTGTCTTCACATCCATTTGAAACACAGTGAAGTTTCTGAATGCAGCATAAGCTAAGAAGATCCGAATGGCTTCCATTCTTGCAACTGGAGCAAAAATTTCGTCGAAATCAACACCAGGTTGTTGGCAATAACCCTTTGCGACTAATCTTGCTTTGTTCCTTACTACCACTCCATTCTCATTCTTCTTGTTCTTGAAAATCCACTTTGTACCAATAGGTTCATTTTTCCTTGGGTTAGGAACTAATCTCCATAC
Source organism: Erigeron canadensis (assembly GCF_010389155.1). Classification (NCBI taxonomy): domain Eukaryota; kingdom Viridiplantae; phylum Streptophyta; class Magnoliopsida; order Asterales; family Asteraceae; genus Erigeron; species Erigeron canadensis. The sequence continues at coordinate 17,144 of NW_025215521.1, read as the reverse complement.
TTTCAGTCTCTCAAACTGAGCTAGTTCGTCTTGCATAGCTTTGACCCATTCTGGATCTCGAAGAGCTTCAGAAACAGTTTTGGGTTCAATGTTGCTAAGAGAAAGTGCAACAAGACACTCATTCACTGAAGTACGAGTAGTTACTCCGGCTTGTGGATCTCCAATAATGTTATCAACAGGATGATCTTTTCGCATAATTGACCATTTGCGATCATGAGGAAGAGGATCTTGGTGATTGACATCAACATCATCATCATGAAATCCAGAGTTTTGCTGAGAGATGGAATCATAGCTTGGTAGAACAGCTTCCTCGTAAGATGGATGATCGAAATCAAGAGGCACATATACATTTGGAGTGTTTATCGGATTGGTAGTCTGGGTAAGTTGGGTAGGTTGTTCTTGAACATTCACTGGCGAAGAATTATCAGGAGAGGATTGAGAAGAAGAATCATTAGAAGAGGATGAAGAACTACTACTTGAAGAAGTAGCAACTTGCTCAGCAGAACTTGATGATGATTCATGAAGGTTATCAGGAACTGGATCATTGTTCGGATTGGTTCAATGATGACTTGAGGTTCCTCTTCATGAATCGGTTTTGAATTGTAGAATTCTTCAAAAAGAATGTCTAACTCATCACTTGTTGGAGCTGGAAACTTCTTGAATTTGGATGCTAAAGAAGAAGTCCTTGATGAAGTACTTGAATCACTTGGAGCAACTGGTGCAAAAGTTTCGTCGAAATCAACACTAGGTTGTTGGCAATAACCCTTTGTTCCTTACTACCACTCCATTCTCATCCTGCTTGTTCTTGAAAATACACTTTGTGCCAATAGGTTCATTTTTCCTTGGATTTGGAACTAATCTCCATACTTTCAGTCTTTCAAACTGAGCGAGTTCGTCTTGCATAGCTTTAACCCATTCTGGATCTCGAAGAGCTTCAGAAACAGTTTTGGGTTCAATGTTGCTAAGAGAAAGTGCAACAATACACTCATTCACTGAAGTACGAGTAGTTACTCCGGCTTGTGGATCTCCAATAATGTTATCAACAGAATGATCTTTTCGCATACGTAACCATTTGCGATCATGAAGAAGAGGATCTTGTTGATTGACATTAACATTATCATCATTAAAACCAGAGTTTTGCTGAGAGATGGAATCATAGCTTGGTAGAACAGCTTCCTCGTAGGATGGATGATCAAAGTCAAGAGGCACATATACATTTGGAGTGTTTATCGGATTGGTAGTCTGGGTAAATTGAGTAGCTGGTTCTTGAACCTTCACTGGAGAGGAATTATCAGGAGAAGATTGAGAAGAAGAATCATTAGAAGAGGATGAAGAACTACTACTTGAAGAAGTAGCAACTTGCTCAGCAGAACTTGATGATGATTCATGAAGGTTGTCAGGAACTGGATCATTGTTCGGAATTGGTTTAATGATGACTTGAGGTTCCTCTTCATGAATCGGTTTTGAATTGTAGAATTCTTCAAAAAGAATGTCTAACTCATCACTTGTTGGAGCTGGAAACTTCTTGAATTTGGATGCTAAAGAAGAAGTCCTTGATGAAGTACTTGAATCACTTGGACCATAACTTGTTGGTAGCAAACTTTCTTGCTCGAAAATCATGCCCGACATCTCATCAAACCAAACATTCATTGTTTCTTGAATCATATTTGTTCGGCGATTGTAGATTCGATAGGCAATTGATGTCTTGGAATAACCAACAAAGTAACCTTCATCACCTTTCTTCTCGAACTTTCCAAGATTCTCCCGATCATTCAGAGTATAACAAACACACCCAAAGATATGAAAATAGTTGATGTTGGGTTTCCGTTTGTTAAGAACCTCATAAGGAGTCTTCTTAAAACGCTGATTAACAATGGACCGATTCTGAGTGTGACAAGCAGTGTCAACAGCTTCAGCCCACATGTTGGAAGGTAACTTAGAATAAGCTAGCATGGTTCTTGCAGCTTCCACAAGCGTTCGATTTCTCCTTTCAACGACACCATTTTGTTGTGGGGTACGAACCGCAGAGAATTGGTGAGTAATGCCTTTGGATTTACAAAATTCATCAAACACGGCATTTTTGAATTCAGTTCCATTATCCGAACGGATGTAATGGACTAGAAGTTGAAGATTTACTTGAGTAGAAGTGATGAAATCGATCAAAGTTTGAGTTGTTTCATCTTTTGAGGCAAGAAACTTGACCCAAGTATATCTTGAATAATCATCAATGATAACCAAAATGTATCTCTTCCCATTTCGGCTTTGAACTTTCATTGGTCCACTAAGATCCATGTGAAGCAAATGAAGAGGTGCTAAAGAATTTGGAGATTTCTTCGGTTTATGAGAAGCTCGTTTTATCTTCCCAATGGCACAAGAAGGACAAACATGCTCACTTTCATACTTATAGTCTGGCAAGCCTTCAACAAGATGCTTATTGACTAAAGTATTGATGGTAGGAAAATTTAGGTGAGAAAGTCTTTTATGCCACAACCAAGAATTCTTTGAAGTAGCCTTTGAAATGAGACAAATATTATCGGTTGGTTGGTTATCATCAAGATTGATGGTAAAGAGGTTATCATCGCGGTCGCCACACAAAATGTCAACTCCATCTAGAGTTTGAACCTTCCAGAGAGATTGTCGAAAAAGAACTTGAAGATTGTTGTCACAGAATTGTCCAACACTGAACAAATTATGACTTAATCCTTCAACATAGTGAACTTTCTTAATGACAATTCCATTGCGTTCAATGTCGCCATAGCCTAAGATAGGAGCGAAGTTGTTGTTACCAAACCGAACAGTTCCCATGAATCGTTCGATAAAGTTCTTGAGCAATGCTTTATTGCCAATCATGTGTTTTGAACACCCGGAATCGAGTATCCAAACACAGATGGTTATTTCCTGCAATCAAAGAAATTTAACCGACTTTAGGTACCCACTTGAAGACGGGTCCTTTGTGGTTAGTTAAAACAGGCAGGGTATATAACTTAGGATATGCATACAAACATGCTTTTGAATCAACATACTTATTAACAAGCATATTATCAACAAACACATTTGGATCAAACAAACGAATATTAACACATGAATCAAAAGTAACATGTCTACCACCATTCAAACCATACAAATAAGAGCGAGAATTAACATTGTTTACACCATCGCAAGGCATTGCCTTGGCATTATTAACATTTGTTTTCAAAGATGACTTAAAAGATAAATTGTTCGAATCATCAGAAACAAACTTCTTCTTATTACTCGCTTTTCTCCTTTGCCTTTTCTTCTTTTTCTCAACTTTAGTGATCTTAGGTACTAATGACTTAGCTACCCATTTAGACCCACTAATCAAGCTCTTTCCACCTGTGGGATTGACACTAAGAAGATTAGAACGAGAATTTTGAAGAACTTTTATCTTTTTAGTCTCTTTTGAGGGTGCGGAAACTTCTTGTTTCTTAGGTTTATCATGAGAAAAGCAGCCATATCTATCCCTATACCTAGTTGCACCATTTAAAGCATCCCTAGTTAGCAAAACTGAGCTAGATTTAGATACTTTAGGTAAAGAACTAGATTGAGAGTTAGATAAAGAAACATTTGAGTTGATTTCCAGAAGTTTCTCTTTGTTGTATTTGATTTTGGGTATGGTCTCGACTTGTTTGCTTTTGACTTGTTTGGGTAATCTCAGGAATGAAATTAACTTGAACTGACACTTTTTTGGTTTCACAAGAAATTAAAGTAGAAGTATCAACACCTATACTAGCACTAAGCTTAGGGTGAACAACTAACTCTTCAGGAAACTCACAAGTGAAAAACCTAAAGTAGTACCATATGAAAACTAAAGTATGCGTAAGTTCGTCATAAGATAAATCAGATTGCACATAATCATCAGCTATAACAGTAGCAACATTTTGACATGAACACTTAAGAGAATCAGTCAGGGTTTGGGCAGTCAAGGTTTGGGTGGAGGAAACAGTAGATGAAACACAAATAGTCTGAGTGGAATGGTCTACTAAAGCACTTAGGTCAGTTTGAGTAGAAGCATCCATACAAACTTTCTTAGTATCCACAACAACTAATTTATCCTCCGAATTCAAACTTTGAGACTTAAGTTTTTCAATTTCATTTTGTTGAGATTTCACCGTTTGTTGCAAACCTTCTATTTGTTTTTCCAAAATGGTAGATGGAATATACATTTTAGTAGGTTTAGGTGAATTACCAACTGACTCTTGATTTTGAAAATCTGATGCTATTTCTTCCAATTTGAAAATTGAAGATTCTTTCGAGTTATTTGAAGCATTAATAACATCACAGTTAACGAAAAAATCATTTTGTGGTAATTTCTCAACTTCATCAGTCTCAAAATCGTCATCCAGTGGACGAATAAATTGTTATACCATACCAAGACGAAGAAATCTTTCATCATACAAGGGTTCGATTTGTCCTTTGGCTTTTTGTAATGGAGAGATATTCTCAAATCCCAACCCATGAAGAAGTTCCGATCTGTCAATCTTTGACTTGTTGAAATAGGCGGTAAAATCCAAAAGAGGGTTTTGTTCGACTTTATATAACTTCTCTTGATAGAAAAATATATTCTTTTTAAATTCCTCTATTTGGTTTTGAAGAGTTTCAATCTCAACGCCTTTCAAAAAACAAGTACGATTTAGATCAGAAATCTTTCGTTCAAGTTCAATATTGTTAGGTTTGGATTCTAAAAATTTCTTGTTAAGAATATCAACATCCATTTGTCTTGCATTGGCCCGAAGCCACTCATTGGTCTTTTGAATTTTAAGATCTTGATTGTCTTTTTCAAGATCATGAATGGTCTTTTCAAGATTGTGACATTTATATAATAACTTAGAATTAAGAGATGCATTCAACTCACACTCTTTAACCAACATTTGATCTTTGTAGGTTTGAAAATCTTGTTTAATAGTATCATAATCAAAAGTAATTTTGAATGTTCTTCAAAGAGTTTTGAAAATTCACTTTTAGAAAATGAACTACTATTTTTCAACTTCTTGTTTTTGTTGGCTAACGACGTAATATGAGTTGTCAAGTTAGATAAAGCTAAATCAAACGACACTTTATCTTTAACTAAAGAAAAAGTAGAGTGTAGATTTACCTCATCATCTGGGTACTCATCATCAGTGCTTTCAGCCTCAAAAGCTTTGTCCTTGGCCAACCTCGCCATGAAGCATACATTTGCAGAGAGATCTTCATCTTCATCATCAGATAGCAAAAGCCACTTGTCATCTTCAGCCAGCAATGCATGACCAGCTTCCACTTGCTTTGCTAAAAGCATCTTCTGCTTGTAATACTCATAGTTTCTCTTGCGGGGTTGTTTGCAATCAATTGCAAAATGACCAGGAATACCACAGTTGTTGCACTTTTTATCAGAAGCTTTCCCCTTCTCAACAGCTTGTTTGTCATAACCTTCAACGTTCTTTTCCACATGCTTGGATCCACTTGATTCACCTTGACCATTATTCTTTGAATGATAGTGTTCCTTTTTGGGAAATGCACTTGTGGAAGAAGTGCAGAGATTGTTGTTAGTTGGCCTCGCTTTGTAGTACTTTTTCTTGAAATGCTTGGTAACTGCGGCAAGAGCTTGGTATAATTCGTCAGAAACACCATCTCTTGGAGCCAACATATCATCTCCCTCTTCATCAGACGAAGAAACAACTACCATTTGCCTTTTAAGAGCTTCAGAAACCTTCTTTTCAACAATTAATGCCAATGGATCAGAAGATACAACTTCTGGCATTTTATTCGATGAAGCTTTGTTTAGTACTTGATATTCATTGAGTTTGAAGGATTCATGAAGATTATGGATGAAGCTTTCTTCCCACTCAGGACCAAGAGCTTTGATGAATTTGATGTTTAACTCCATCTCTGATTTCTTGACATTGTTCTTCCTAAGTTCATTTATGACATTGCAGAATCTACAATAGACAGCCTCTAGAGATTCATTTGGCAATTTGCTGAAGTTGTCAAACTCAGTCAACACATTTGTCAATCTAATTGTTGAAGTTAGGTCAGATCCTTCCATTTGTCTTGCCACCTCATCCCATATCTCCTTGGCTGTATCATAAGAATCAACAGAACCATAGATTTCATCTGGCAGTGCTTTGTATAAGCATGATCTAGCTCTGTTATCTGCAGCTATTCGATCTTTTTGTTCAGCATTCAAAAGATCAAGAGTGAGTATTGCACCAGTGGTGGGATGGCGATGAACTGCAAGTCCATTAAGAATGGAATCTTTAAGAAGGTGACCATTTGGTTGACATTCCACATAATCCATGAATCTTTTCTTCCATAGTCCATAAGAACCACTGGAGAGAACTGGAGGTCTTGTGTCAGAACCTAATGCCAAAGCTTCACGAGAAGCCATTAGAAAGAGATTTGATTTGGAACTTGAATTGGAATGAAAGTTGAAAATTTCAGAAGATGAAACGATCTTGAGAAGATTGTCTTAGGACAAGATCGTCTTTGAAGAGATCGTCCTAGATGAATGAAAGTAATAATGACTTGAAACAAATCGTCTTGAGTTTAAGAAGAATGAGACGATTCAAAGAAGATCGTCTTAGGATTAAGAAGAATAAGACGATTTAGAGAAGATCGTCTTGAGTTTAAGAAGAATGAGACGATTCAGAGAAGATCTTCTTAGGATTAAGAAGAATAAGACGATTTAGAGAAGATCGTCTTGAGTTTAAGAAGAATGAGAGGATTCAAAGAAGATCGTTTTGAATGAAATTTGATGAACTTTGGCTAAGTATTGAATGAAACTAAAATTGAGGAATGATTTTGAGTTTTGGAAATGGAAACTAAAAAGGAATTAAAGGAAATTGAAAATGAAATTGAAGTATAAAGAACTTCGGAAATGAAATGATCTAAAAAGAGATCGTCTTGGAATTTTGATCAAGGAAATGAAACGGTCTTGTGAAGATCGTCCTAGTGAAGATCGTTTGAGGTCGTCTTCTCCAACAGAACACAAAGAAGAAACTCCATTGATGAATTTTAATTCTTCAATAACTTTTGATTCAGAAGGAGTTAGAACTTGAAATCACTTGCAAACTGTTTGTTTTTCAGTCCGCAACAAATCCTTAAACATAATTCAGCTTATAACACAACAGAATCAAAACCCAAATTTTAGCGCCAAAAACCAAAAATTTCAATCTAGAGATTTAGATCGAATTGGATTGTAAAATTCAACAGGAATACGGTTTGAGCTATGAGGAATCGATTGGTGAACAAAAACTAATGATTTTATGCGATTTGAATGAAGAAATATAATGAAACAGTGACGGTTTTTGAGGAAATGATTTTGAATGAAAATTGAGATCAAAAACAGTTATGGATCGATATCAAAGTGATGTTTTGCTCTGATACCACATGTAACAACACGATTTCTGCTATGGATTCGATCTCAACAATTTCGGTTCAAGTGTGTGTTCTTGGTGTGTTTAGTGTGTGTTTCCTAGAGAGAGAGAGAGAGGATCTGATTTGTTGTATCTGTAAAAAATGGATAAAAGGCTTATTGAGGTGTTGTTGTTATGATTTCTAATGTATTGAGGGTATTTATACTCTAATATTACAAATATCCTTATTGAGGGTATTTATACATTTTATCACTATTTTTGGATTTCTAACAATCTCTGCAGGTATCTTCGAGTATAATTTAATTGCCTTTTGCATGACCTGCAGAGGTTCCCAACTTTGTTGTATCATACTATCAGAAATCCCCTTCGTCAATGTTGAAAACTGAGCCCTTAACCTGAATGATGAGTTAAGGTTCAGCTTCTCATGCTCGAAAACTTGCTTTAGCATTTTTCTACCAGCTTCAGTAAAAGATGGGGAAGAAGGAGTGGGAGGAAGAACAACTGCAGGCTCCTTCCTGAGGATGGTCAGAATGTCATCCAGTTTCTGAGACTGGTCTTGGAAAGTTTTGTTGAGAGTGGACACAGAATTTTTAATTTCTTCAACAGCCTTGTCCACTCTCTCATTTGACTTATTGGTGAAGTCCTCGACCATCTCTTTGACCTTGTCCTCAAATTTAGATGCAATGGCAGTTGTCAGCTGAGCAACCAAATTCTGAGACAACTCCAAATGCACCTTTTCAATCATATCATCAACACTTGGCTTCTTCACCAATTCAGACACCTCTTTTCCGACTGCTAGAACTTCTTGTTTCATAATTTCAACACTAGATGTCAGATTCGCAACAAATGAACTCTGCAAATCTCTTTTGGTCAGTCTGAAAGTTTCTCTGATGGCTGAACTGATCTTATTGCAAGCCATTACAAGTTCATTTAGCTTCCCACCCACCAGTCCTTCATTACCAGCTACCTTGGTGAACTGAGTTCCAAGGAATATCTAAGCACCCTTCAAATCATTTAAGGACCTAGTGTTGGCAGTTAGAGATTTAGATAAGTCCTCCACCTTGAGAAGTAGGTTTTGGACTTCGATATGATTCTTTTCTAACTGTGCTTCCACACTCAAAGGAGGTGGTGATTGTGCAGAAACAGAAGCAACAAAAGGCAAAGTACAAAGGCCAGTAAGAGTTCTTTCCAATTGTGCATCAGTTGGACCCTCAGATTCAGTTTCTGAGTTCAATTCCTTTTCTTGCTCTTCTGGCACATCATATGTCCTTTGTGGTGGAACATTGTGAATTTGGGGGTGTAAGTGTTGAAGTTGTGGTTGAAAGGTTGGTGAAGTGATAAAAGCAGGAGATGAGCCTTCAGGAAACAAAGGGTGTGAATGTGAAATTGGTGATGGGTGATAAGGTTGGTCATCAAAAATATTTGGATTTTCTGGGGGAGGTTGGACGTTTACGAGGTTGAAGGTTGGCTCAGAACCAGACGACTGGTTCTCCTCCAATAAGTCCTCATCAAACTCAAAGTCAGCAAGGGAATCAAGATTCCCCTGAAGTGGCTCATCTTCATACTAGAATGAAGTCAAGACTTACCCTGATCAGATATGCCCTGGACCTGACCACTGGTGCCAATTCCAGAAGCTGGTTCAACAACTACTTCAAGAGTAGATGCATCATTACCAGTTATAGAGATAGGCTCCGCCGTAGCATCTTCACCTGCAATAGTCGATACCGGGGTTGCCTCAGTAATTCTTGTGTTATCTCCAAGAATCCCTTCATCGGGCGCAAAGTTGAAACCTCAGTTTCTGTGGGTATCACCTGATACACATCAACAGTTTGTGCAATGGAAGAGTGTAAGATTTGTGAGGTTTCAGGGAGTGCAAGTGCAGACTCAACTTCTATTGTGTGTTGGGCTGACACACTTAAGTTTTCTTCACCATCTCCTCCTACAGAAATTTTGGAGATGGTTGCTTGTGGGTTTTCCCTTTGACTTGATTCTTCTGGTTCCTTTTGGGAGGTACCAAAAGGGTGTGCTTCGGTGGTAGTGTCCTTGGGCTGTGAGGACTTATTAAATTTTCGTCGTTTTAAAACACCCTTTAGAGATCCCGAGGGATCTTTTGGGAGATCCTCAGGCTGGTCATTGGATGAGGGGTTGTGACTGGGTGGTTGAGGCTGGTTTAGGTTTAACCAACCTTAATAATTTGTCACCAGGTGCACCGGTGGGTGTCGCATTCTTTTGCGACCCGCCCAGTGACCTTTTTGAGTCAGTCGGTCGTGCTGTGTCAGTTTTAGTAAGTACCTGAAGCATTGCAGCAGAAAGTTCAGGTTCTGGATCAGATGTAGAAAGCCTTGATAGATCCTTGCAGAACTCTGTGGCTGACTGCTCAGGTCCCCCTTCAGAATATTCATCTCCCAGAATATGCATAAAGTAGACGCTCAGAAATCTGGGAAATGAGATATGTGGACTTCTCTTTCCTTTCAGTTTAGCCACCAGCTGAGAGAAAAGCATCTCAGCATAGTCCATAGTAATCCCATTCCATAAGTAATAACCCATCTCCACTTGGATCAATGAGATCTGGTCCAAGCCACCATAGTTACCACCTAGGCACTCAACTATGTGAGTCCAGAAAAACCTCCAACAATTTCTAAAACCCGAGATGAAAATATGCCCTGAGGTTTTCAAATTTCCTTCATCATCAACCATATTGTCATGCCCCATCTCCACCAATACTTCCCTAAAGTTTACACCTTTCAACCTCTTTGCAAAGACAGCAGATTCTTGCAAATAATTTAGATGGAGGACCTCTCTGAATCCATCCAAAGTGATGACACATTTCTTCGTGCAATCCTTGAGAGTGAAAGCAATGGATTTATCATCCTTGCTTACTTCGGCTGTGTACCAGAATTCTAAAAGATATCTATGGAAGAAAATCTCTGGATCTACAGTCAAGGCAAAAGAAAGAGGACATTCCTCAAGAAATTTATTGATTCTACCCATGAGAGTTTTGTTTCTGGCATTAAGGGCAGCTTTAAAATTATTCATATTAAAACGAATGGCCTTGGCTTCAAACTTTTCTGGCCAATTTGAACTGGCCTTGACTGCAGGCTTTAGAGGATTATATTCGAAAGTAATGAGAGATTTTGCTTGGGATGGTTGTTTTGCCATGATAAATTGATTTTGGAAGGATGAAGATGAAAAGAATGTGATTTAGGGTTTGAGTGTTTGAAGGAATAGAGAATGAGAGAGAATGAATGATTAGGGAGTAAATGAAAAATGAAGTAAATGTGAGAATGATTTTTGGAAAGAGTATTTATATTTTCGAAGGGAATGCAAAAGGATTTCCAAAGAAATTAAAATAAAAAGAATTTTGAAATTTAAACTCAATTAAAAGAAATAATATTTTATTAAAAAGTAATTTTGATCGGGTTTGAAATCCGAAATAATTTTTGGTTACACGTCCGCATTTAATACAACAACGGCCATGACCCCACATTTTCCAAAAGTATTCAACCTAGTTTAATGCAAAAGCAATGATCATTTTCCTTTACGGCGCAAGTGGGATGACACATAAGCAAAAATGTATCTTTGTACAGTAAAATCTTGTGTCCACTTGCAAACCAAATATTACTTATAAAATAAAAGTTTCTGATTGACTTCAGATTTGATTTATTTAATTCTGAGAGAGGTTTAGTAAGTGCAATCTGAACCATCTCATTTTCTGAAGTTTTGAAGCCTTCTCAGATTCTGACCCAATTTAGACAAAATATTTTCTGAGACAAAAATTCCCCCTCAGAGAAAATTTTTCTTTACTTGTAAAAATATTTCTGTCAATTCTCCTTGAAATGCTACACAGGATTTAGCATTCCTAACTCGCTGATAAGATGTTTAAAAGTTTTGACATCTAAAAGTTTTGTAAACACATCAGCTAGTTGTTTATCAGTGGGAATGAAATGAATTTCGATATCACCTTTTATAATATGATCACGAATGAAATGATACCTGAGGTCGATATGCTTGGTTTTGGAATGCATGACAGGATTGTGAGATATGGCGATTGCACTTATGTTATCACAAAATATTGGAAATCTGGTATATTTAACACCATAATCAGTTAGTTGGTTCTTCATCCATAAAATCTGAGCACAACAACTTGCTGCAGAAATGTATTCAGCTCCAGTTGTGGATAAAGAAACTGCAGTCTGCTTCTTGCTCGTCCAACTAACTAATTTGCCACCAAGGAAATGACAACCACCTATGGTACTTTTCCTATCTATCTTACAACCTGCATGATCAGAATCTGAATAGCCCATGAGATCTAGACTTGAGCCTTTGGGATACCAAAGACCTAGTCTGGGGACACCTTTAAGGTACCTGAAAATTATTTTTACAGCATTCTGGTGTGCTTCCCTGGGATCAGATTGAAATCGTGCACAAAGACATGTTGCAAACATTATGTCTGGTCTACTTGCAGTTAAGTACATTAATGATCCCACCATACCACGATATTTTGTGGGATCGACAGGTTTTCCATGAGGATCTGAGTCCAAAGTCAATGGTGTAGAAATTGGAGTATCTTTGGATGAAACTGAGTCAAATTGATATTTCTTTAATAAATCTCTGACATATTTTTCTTGATTTATGAAAATACCATCATTGGTTTGTTTTACTTGAAGACCCAAGAAGTATGTCAATTCACCCATCATACTTAGAAGACATTATTTTTGAAAACTTGTCACATAATTTTTCATTTGTAGAACCAAACACAATATCATCAACATAAACTTGTACAAGTAAGATATCACTTTTCTCATGCAAGATGAATAAAGTGTTATCTATTGCACCCCTTTTAAAACCATTATCTAAAAAATGTCGAGTTAGAGTATCATACCAGGCTCTAGGTGTTTGTCTCAAACCATATAAAGCTTTGTTCAGCCTATACACCCAGTGATGTTTTTCTTTGCTTTCAAATCCTGGTGGTTGATAAACATACACGACTTATTCCAATTCTCCATTCAGAAATGCACTTTTAACATCCATTTGGTAGACTTTGAACTCATGATGAGCCACAAATGCTAAGAATATTCTGATAGCTTCAAGTCTAGCCACTGGTGCAAAAGTCTCATCAAAATCAACTCCTTCTTCTTGTGCATAACCCTTTGTAACAAGTCTTGCTTTGTTTCTAATTACATGGCCATCTTCATCCACCTTGTTACGAAAGACCCATCTTGTCCCAATTGGTTCTTTCTTTAGATTGTTGGGACATGGAACAAGCTCCAAAACATTGTTCCTTTCAAATTGGTTAAGTAGTATGAAATTCTTCATTCTGAGGTATTTCAGTGGAGACTGGTATCTGAGGAGTAGCAGTACGCACATCTGATCCAATAGTCATTTCTGAAGGTAGCTTGAAAGTGACTGAAGGATAATATGGAGTGTTGCTTTGCTTATTATGAACTGGTTCTGAACTGAGATGATCAGAAATACGTTCAGGTGACTGATCTGATTGAACGTTGTGATCAGATTCACCAAAACTGATAGGACTTTCTGAGGGTGGTTCAGAGATTGGTTTATTAAAGATTGCAGAATTTGATTCATCAAAGGTAACATGAATTGACTCATCAACCTTTTCAAGTCTTTTGTTATAGACTTTAAAGGCTTTGCGAATTGTTGAATAACCTAAGAAGTATCCTTCATCAGCCTTGGCATTAAACTTGCCCAATTTGCTGGAATCATTCAGAATGTATAATGAACATCCAAATACATGGAAATATCTAATATTAGGCTTTCTATTTCTGAGTACTTCATAGGCAGTCTTCTTATGTCTCTTGACATAAATTGAACGATTATGAGTACTTCATAGGAAGTTGCAACAGCTTCAGCCAAAAAACATTTTGGAAGACCTGATTCATTCAACATACTTCTGGCAGCTTCTATCAACGTACGATTCTTTCTTTCTACAACACCATTCTGTTATGGTGTGTGGGCTGAGGAGAAGTTCTGAGATATGCCAGTGTCAGTGCAGAAGGTTTCCAGAGTGGAATTTCTGAATTCAGTGCCATTGTCACTTCTGAGCTGACGAACTTTTTGCTTGTGCTTGAGTTCAATTTGTTTAATGAGAGCAATAATTTCAGCAGCAACTTCATTTTTGGTTCTGAGGAAGATCACCCAACAATATCTTGAATATTATCAGCTACCACCAGAGTGTATTTCTTCCCAGCTTTTGTCTGAACGTTCACAGGACCAAATAGATCCATACGAAGCATTTGAAGTGTTTCAGTGATGCTGAAATTTTGCTTGGTCTTGAAAGATGCTCTTTTCTTCTTTCCCATTTCACATCCTAGACATGGCTTGTCTTTATTGAAGGACATTGCAGGTATCCCATCAGCAAGTTGTTTTCTTGACAACTTGTTTATATTTTTGAAGTTCAGATGAGATAATCTCTTGTGCCATAACCAATTTGTGTCCTCATCAGCCTTTGTGTAGAAACATTGTTCTGAAGTAGCACTGTTCATGTCTACTATATAAATGTTTCCCTTCCTAGGTGCAACATCACTACCTTCCAATCTCTGTTCAATATGGTGCCTTGTGAAACATCAAATAATACCTTAAAGCCATCATCACAAAGTTGGCTGACACTGATCAGGTTATATTTCAAACCATTCACATATGCAACTTTTGTGAATTTGACTTTCCATTATTCACCACACTATATCCCTCAGTTTGTCCATTTTCATCATTCTCAAAAGTTATTGAGGGCCCCTCTTGCACCCTATATTCCTCTAGCATGGTCTGGTGACCATCATGGTTCTGCCAGCAGCACTGTCCAGAAACCATATATTCTTTTGTGTAAGGCCCTATTGTTGTGTGGATCGTAATAAGATGTGATTAGTTATGTCAAGAGTGCGGAATCCTCTTGAGATAACTAGATTGCTATTGCACAAGGCTTGTGGTTCGTGTAGGATGACACACGAAGGAACAAATAACCTTGATTCGTGTATAATCAAAACGATCTCAAATGATTAGAAACAATTAACCAAGATTAACCTAATTCCGTAGATTAGGTCTTGTATTTATACTAGTTGATATTGGGTTGTGTGGGCTTCGGCCTTAATCGTGTACATAGGCCCGAAATAACAATTAGCCAATCCACCTTGTGCTGACGTCAGCACAAGGGTAATCATTCATGCTGATGACGTCAGCACGAGGGACGTGCCTTTGACTTTTTTTTTGACTTCGTTTGCCTCGTACATAACATCCAATCATCGTTCAAGTGTTCTACAATACTTATAAACCTTGATTCTATGTTCTTGTACCTGCAAAATAATATATAACACACAAACACAATACAAAACACAAACATATATAATATTGAAGTTCAAACGTAATCACTAAATATCAACACAAGTTCTTATTTAAATGATTACAAACATAGTTCCTAAAACATAAACGATAATCAAATCTATGTTGCGATTGTCACAACGAATCTGCATCTACAGACTCCCCCTTGACGATTGCAACTAGATCTCTTTAAAGTCTTCAAAACTTGAACTTCAAAGCTATCTGTTAGATAAAAGTCTGGTGCTATTCGCATGAATTCTCTCTTGCAAACAATGTGCGAGAATGCTGCGATAGCGTCTTTCTTCATCTCTCCAAAAATCCACTGTTGAACAAGGTGTATCCAAAAATCTTCTCTGATCACCTTTTGACAAGTTGACAACCTACATTGGATCATACATGCGTAACAACATTTGTTTTTGTGAATCATCAACAAACATTTGTGCTTCGCCTGACTTGATATCTATCTGCCAAAATGTCATCGTCGTCAGCATATCTTGATCCCATTTGATAGCAGGAACCTTCTTAACACATTTAATCCTTCGTTGGACAAAACGAAATGTGCCATCTGGATTCTTAATCTTCTTCTTTGGTGTAGGTTTAATCAACCTATCTTCAGGCTTCAAACCTTTATCGCTGTAGTTCCAAATTCTTTCACTTCGGAATCTATTCCAATAGAAATCTGTAAGTCCATTACTCTGAAGATTAACAAACCATCGTCTTCCCAAATCTATCATGTCTGAATCACTAAGAGAGTGGAAATGTCTTTGACTCATCGACATGTACTGGCATCCCTCCTTTCTCTTGATAACAAATAAATCGATTCTCTGATCATAAAACCAACTTTGTATCACTGAGAAATACTTGGGTGCATCCTTGTCCGAGATAAACTCCCAAAACATCGATGGTTTATACGTATCACTTATTACCAAACCAGTATATCCTCTATAACCTAGAATCAGTCTATTAATAATAAACTCATGATCTTGCTGCACCGGAGGTATATTAAATCTTCTAAGATCAACCTCTCGCGTAGCATCTATATTCCAGTATAGATTAAAAATATTATCATGTCCTTCATCAACAATGTTTGCATATACAACAAATCTCATACTTCCAGCATTCTTAGGTTCATCTGGACTGTCTCTGTTTGGATTAAGATTGAGATGTTCCACTTCAGCTATTGGTTCAACTTGAATGACTTCATGAAGCAACATCAGATGTAGAAGCGTGGGGTGTCAATGTAGCTTCAAATGAAGGCATACGAGCACTAAAAGTTCATGGTGGAGGCATCTGAGGGCGTTGCAGTGGAGCCAACAGACGTCCCATGACAGTAGAAACAGGAACTGTCGCCTGAATAGGAGCAGACGAAGGCCTAGGAGCAACAAGTGTCGGCTTTGGCTCTTGACGAACTGTAGACTCCAGAGCAGTAGGAATCGTAACAGTTGTAGCCTCAGTAACAACTTGTACGCGAGAACCAATTCCTCTTATGATAAACTTTGGTCTCGACCTTCTCTCCCCAATAACAACACCAGCAGCAGAAGTAGCAGACACAGAAATAGGAATCTCAGAAACAGAAGCTCTTAAAGCAGCAACCAATGGAGTATCACCAACATTAGGTGCATGAGACCTCTCCATAGCTTCATTAGAAGCAGCATATTCTCTATCAACTTCAGCTTGAGATCTTGCTTGTCTTCTTCTTCGCTTCGGCAATCTCTCTTCCTCTTCTTCATCTTCTGAATCCTCAAAAACATTAACAGGGAATTCAGAAGGACCAACATCAACATTAACTGGAGCAGAGGTAGAAGTAGAAACTCCAGTAGTTGGTGGTACAAGATTTGCGGGATCATCAACATCCTGCATAAGAGCGTCCATATCTAGATCATTCTCCAGATCTCCAGCATACAGGGGAACATCATTGAGTCCCTCAAATTGATCAGCTCGCTCTTCTTGAGGATCTTGTTGAGCCTGGTCATCATTAGCAGCAGCAACAGGTACCTCATCTTCCCAACATAGTCAGGAGCAACATAGTCAGGATTTATGAGATGTCCGAACAATGTTGCATTGGCCACATTATCAGGAGCACCATGACCTGCAAAGCGCTTCATACTCTCAACAAACACCTTATGAGTCAGACGACCCAAATTGAAAGTAGGACCATCAAACGGTAAATCTGCGATTTTGTGTCGAATGATTATCATCACAAATCTTGGAAACATAAAGAATTTATTATCGTTTCCAAACGCTCTCAACTGCTTTACAAAATTATCATATATGTACTGAGAAAAGCTGTAGGGCTTGTTCAGCACAAGAGAAACCATCTAAGAAGTAGTAAAAATGTTCAACTAATCATGATAAGGATGAGTAATATCACCAACATATCCCATACGCCTGAGAGCACCGTCACAAAAGCTTTCTTTAAAGTCAACGGGACCTTGCTCCATATCA